>NC_135545.1:2393951-2441248 GCF_045843805.1 Urocitellus parryii
GCCTCTTGGAAATCCTCTCCTCCCCATGGTCACTCCTACCCTTCCCCTGAGCTCCTGTGTCCCAGGGGGACCAGAGCCAGTCTTGCTCCTAGAGATAAGCAAGAAGGTCAGGGACAGGAACCCAGAAGAGGGGTCATGGGGACCCAGAAGAGAGGTCACGGGGACCCAGGAGAGGGGCAGAGGGGGGTCATGGGGACCCAGGAGAGGGGCAGGGGGTGTCATGGGGACCCAGGAGAGGGGCAGGGGGTGTCATGGGGACCCAGGAGAGGGGCAGAGGGGGGTCACGGGGACCCAGGAGAGGGGCAGAGGGGGGTCACGGGGACCCAGGAGAGGGGCAGGGGGTGTCACAGGGACCAAGGAGAGGGGCAGAGGGGTGTCACGGGGACCCAGGAAAGGGGCAGAGGGGGGTCATGGGGACCCAGGAGAGGGGCAGGGGGGGGTCATGGGGATCCAGAAGAGGGGCAGGGGGTGTCACGGGGACCCAGGAAAGGGGCAGAGGGGGGTCACGGGGACCCAGGAGAGGGGTAGGGGGTCATGGGGACCCAGGAGAGGGGCAGAGGGGGGGTCATGGGGACCCAGGAGAGGGGCAGGGGGTGTCACGGGGACCCAGGAAAGGGGCAGAGGGGGGTCACGGGGACCCAGGAGAGGGGTAGGGGGGGGTCATGGGGACCCAGGAGAGGGGCAGAGGGGGGTCACGGGGACCCAGGAAAGGGGCAGGGGGTGTCATGGGGACCCAGGAGAGGGGCAGAGGGGGGTCACGGGGACCCAGGAGAGGGGCAGGGGGGGGTCACGGGGACCAGGAGAGGGGTAGGGGGGTGTCATGGGGACCCAGGAGAGGGGCAGAGGGGGGTCACGGGGACCCAGGAGAGGGGCAGGGGGTGTCATGGGGACCCAGGAGAGGGGCAGAGGGGGGTCACGGGGACCCAGGAGAGGGGCAGGGGGGGGTCACGGGGACCCAGGAGAGGGGTAGGGGGGTCATGGGGACCCAGGAGAGGGGCAGAGAGGGGTCACGGGGACCCAGGAGAGGGGCAGAGGGGGGTCATGGGGACCCAGGAGAGGGGCAGAGGGGGGTCATGGGGACCCAGGAGAGGGGTAGGGGGGTCATGGGGACCCAGGAGAGGGGCAGAGGGGGGTCACGGGGACCCAGGAGAGGGGCAGAGGGGGGTCATGGGGACCCAGGAGAGGGGCAGAGGGGGTCATGGGGACCCAGGAGAGGGGTAGGGGGGTGTCATGGGGACCCAGGAGAGGGGCAGAGGGGGGTCACGGGGACCCAGGAGAGGGGCAGGGGGTGTCATGGGGACCCAGGAGAGGGGCAGAGGGGGGTCACGGGGACCCAGGAGAGGGGCAGGGGGTGTCATGGGGACCCAGGAGAGGGGCAGAGGGGGGTCATGGGGACCCAGGAGAGGGGCAGGGGGTGTCACAGGGACCCAGGAGAGGGGCAGGGGGTGTCATGGGGACCCAGGAGAGGGGCAGAGGGGGGTCATGGGGACCCAGGAGAGGGGCAGAGGGGGGTCATGGGGACCCAGGAGAGGGGTAGGGGGGTGTCACGGGGACCCAGGAGAGGGGCAGGGGGTGTCACAGGGACCCAGGAGAGGGGCAGGGGGTGTCATGGGGACCCAGGAGAGGGGCAGAGGGGGGTGGAAGGTGCACAGGGAGAAGTGCAGGTCCTTTGGTCAGCGGTGCCAGCTTCTCCAGCCCATTCCCACAGGGACAATGAGGCAGGGCACTGCTTCCTAGCGGCTCAGGGCCTCGGCCACCGATCGAGCGCAGACTCCTCTCCTTTCTGGTTTCCAGGCCCCTCCGTGACCCCCAGCCAGCCACCCACAGAGGCAGCCTCCTCCGAGACAGGTGGGTCCAGGGCCCTGGGGCCAGGGTGGGGGCACGGGGACCCCTTCCTTCTCCTCGGGCTCCTGGATTTGGCCAGGGGCCTCTTCCACAGGTGCGCGGTTTATAGGAGCCTTTACTTCAGCCAGTGGTGAGGGTGGGAATCACAGGCCCCTGGACCCCGACCTGCTGCCCAGGGCTCCCGGTCCCACTGGGCCATGGCGTGTGAGGTCCCAGGTGCAGCGAGGCTCCAGGCAGCTGTGACCCTGCAGAGCCTGGACCTGGCCTTGGAGCCTCTGGTCCCAGCCCTCAGCGGTTCTCCGGCTCCTGCGGGCCTCAGAGTCACCTGGGGGGCTTCTTAAACAGACCAATCAGCCCTGGGTTTCTGAGTCCTCGCGTCTGGGCTGGGTTCCGCCATTTCCCATGGTCCCCGGAGAAGCCAATGCAGGGTACTGCCCTGAGGGAGGCTGCCCTAGGTCTCCTGTGTGCGGAGACCCTGTTTCCTGAGCCCGGTGAGCTGGAGCATGGCCTGGGCTCACAGCCAGTGCACCAGGCGGCACCGCCCCCTTCCCTGGGTCTGGGGGTGGGGGTCAGGCACCAGGCGCCACACACCCTGTTGAGAGGAGCCAAGGGAGGCCAGGAGGCCAGCAGCAGGACCAGCAGGACCCTGGGGATTGCTTGCACTTCCCACTTGTTAAATCATTTTTTCTATTCTATTTTTTTTTACGGGGCGGGGGTGGGGGCAGGAATACCAGGATTGAACCCAGGGGCACTCATCCACTGAGCCACATCCACAGCCCTTTTTGTATTTTATTTAGAGACAGGGTCTCACTGAGTTGCTCAGTGCCTTGCTGTTGAACTCTAGGTCCTCCTGTCTCAGCCTCCCGAGCTGCTGGGATTATAGGAGTGTGCCACTGCACCCGGCTTCTACTCATCAGGAAAAAAAACAAAAGCATGTGTATACACAACACACACACACACACACACACACACACACATTTAGTTCTAGATGGACACGACACCTTTATTTTGTTTATTTAGTTTGTTTTAGTGTGGTGCTGGGGATCGACCAGAGCCTTGCACATGCTAGGCGAGCGCTCCACCCCTGAGCCCCAGCCCAGCCCTCAATCACTTGTACACCCTCTCCCACGTCTCTGTCAGTGCGTCACAGTCAGTCGCACGTGACGGTGGGGCTTGGGGCTACACATCTGTACAGGCACACAGTGTGACAACGAAGCTGGCCGATGCCGCTCCCCGCACTGCCCCTCCATCCCCCCTTCCACCCCTCAGTCCCTTTCCTCTGCTAACCGCCCTTTGACCTTTAGGAGGTCCCTTCCCCTCTGTAGCTTCTGCATGTGAGAGAGAGCACAGGACCCTTGACCTTCTGCGTTTACATGATGGTCTCTAGTTGCCCCCATTTTCCCTTCTTCTTTAAGACTGAACAAGTCTCCGTTGCATGTACCCATCAGATCTTCTTTATCAGTTCATCCACGCATGGACACCTGGGTTGGATCCGTAGTGTGGCTACTGTGGGCTGTGCTGCTGTGAACACGGGTGTGTAAGGTGACTCTGAACCTTCAGGATAGACACCGAGGGGTGGTAACTGGCCACAGGGCGGCTCCGAGCCTGGTCTTTGAGGAGCTCCATGCTGATTCCCGCACTGATTCACAGTCCCACCACAGTGTGGACACGTCCCTCTTCCTCCACACCCTCTCCAGCACTGGTCGTCCATGTTCTTGATGCCTGCCCTCCTGCCTGCTGTGAGATGAGATTGCCGTGTA
The DNA here is from genome assembly GCF_045843805.1 of Urocitellus parryii. Lineage (NCBI taxonomy): Eukaryota > Metazoa > Chordata > Mammalia > Rodentia > Sciuridae > Urocitellus > Urocitellus parryii. The sequence goes on from NC_135545.1 coordinate 2,397,557, forward strand.
GTTCTGATCTGCACCCCCTGATTTTAACAGCCCTGGACATTTTTTGTGTATGTGTTGGCCATTTAGATTCTTCTTTTGAGAAGTGTCTGTCTGGTTCACTTGCCCATTGATTAATTAGGTTATTGAGTTTTTGGTGTACAGTTTCTTGGGTTCTTTAGATATTCTAGATACTAATCCTCCCTTCTGTGGGTTTTCTCTGCACATTCCTAACTGCTTCCTTTGCTGTGCGGCAGATCTTCTATTTTAAAATAACAGAGAGTCGTGGGAAGTTTGCAAGGACAGCACAGAATGATCCTGTGTCCCCTTACCCACCTCCCCTGATGGCTCCATTTTACATAATTAAAACACAACACAAAGGCCAGGAGTCTCGCATTGGCATGAAGCATGTGTATGGCTCTGGGTCCATCTGTCACAGGGAGATTCATGTGGCCACCACTGACCTCATGCACAGGACTCCTTGTCCCCCACAAGGCCTCCCCTCGGCCACCCCAACTTAGTCAGCCAAAGACCTGACCAGAAGGTGTGGAGGAGGAAGAGTTGGTTTGGCTCTGGGTTTCAGAGGCCTCAGTTCATAGATGGCTGACTTCATGGCTCAGCCCCACAGAAGGCAGGTCTCCTTGGCAGAAGGACATGGTGAGGGAAGCAGGTCAGAACCTGGCACCAGGAGGGGGGTGTGGGGGAGAGGGAGAGGAGGGGGGAGGGAGGGAGGGGGGAGAGAGAGGGAGGGAGAGGGAGGAAGGGAGAGAGAGAGGGAGGGAGGGGGGAGAAAGGGGGAGAGAGGGACAGAGGGAGGGGGAGGGAGGGAGGGGGAGAGAGGAGGAGGAGGGAGGGAGGGAGAGGGAGAGAGGGAGGGAGGGACGGGGGAGAGGGGGAGAGAGGGACAGAAGGAGGGGGAGGGAGGGAGGGAGGGAGGGAGAGAGAGGGAAAGAGAGGGAGAGAGAGGGAGAGGGAGGGGGAGAGAGGGGGGAGGGAGGGAGGGGGAGAGAGGGGGAGGGAGGGAGGGGGAGAGAGAGAGGGAGAGAGAGGGAGAGGGAGGGGGAGAGAGAGGGAGAGGGAGTGGGGAGAGAGAGGGGAGGGAGGGGGGAGAGGGGGGAAGTGAGAAAGAGAGAGGGAGAGAGGGAGAGGGAGGGAGAGAGGGGAGAGAGAGGGAGAGGGAGAGGGAGAGGGAGAGAGAGAGAGCGAGAGATCGAGAGCGAGAGCGTGAGTGAGCTGTGTGCAAAATATAAACCCCAGCCAGGTGAGGTGGTGCGTGCCAGGTGAAAACGAGGGGAGGTCCCTGGGTCAGCAAATGGCCTCCTGAGCTCAGGCTGCTACCCGCTCATCCGGGGGCTGGTGAAGACCCCTGGTCAGTCATTATGTTGACATTTTCATGTCCCTACGGAATTCACCATGCCCACTAGGATAGTTAGAAAAACAAACAAGCAAACAAACAGACGGATGTTGGTGAGGATGTGGAGAAGCTGGAAGCACCTCTGTTACTGGTGGGGTGTAAAATGGTGCTGTGTTTGGAAAGCAGCCTGCGGTCCTTGGAGGAGTTAGACATGGTGTTGTCCCATGACCCAGCGATTTCACTCCAGGGTTTGTACCAAGACAATTGAAAACCTAGGTCCACACAGGTCCGTGTGTGACGGCTACAGTAGCATCACGCACAATGGCACCACAGCAGAACGGGATCCGGTCCTCTCCAGGGAGGTGGATGCTGAGACTTGGGGCCTTTTGACTTTGTCTCTCCTCAGAGATAGGGGTTCTGGGCAGCCGCTGCCCCTTGAGGGGTCTGCAGAGAGGGGCCCTTGGGAAGAACTGACATTATCCATGTCATTATGATCCCTCTGCTTAGCGTCCCCCGAAGCCTCCAGGAGACTGATCACCTCACCCAGGAACAGAGCCTCGACCACGACCACCGGTGAGTAGCCAGACACTTGGAGCCCAGCAGGGAGGCGTGTGAGACGGGCTCTGGGCTCTCTTCCGCCATCCAGTCCTCTGGCCTTAACTCAGGTCGCGAGCCCCGCCCTAACCAGGACAGCCCTGGGCTGAGCATGGAGGCCCCGGGGCTGGCTCCGAGGCCAGCAGAGGAGCGTTGTGGGGAGGGACGCCAGACCATCGCCCGACTCTACGGGAACTTGTTCCCACACTCCACCCACTGTCCCTGCACGTCACAGGTCCTACTCCAGTCCTCTGCAGACGCACCCCAACTGCAGCAGTGTCACGGGTCCTCTGAGGACAGGTCAGGGGTCCCCATGGTCCCATGAGCATAGACATCCAGCCACTCTTGGCCTTCGCGGTCTGGCTGTGCCGCCCTCTCCCGCCTCGCCCGGCCGCCTGCCCAGCCTTCCTCCTACTTCCTGTCACTGGTTCCTCAGGAAGCCGTTCTCGACTCTCCAGGCTGCATTGTCCCGTGAGCTCAGTGTCCCGAGAGGTACCTGCTGCAGAAATGCTCATAGCATGTCAAAACTGTCACCTCACTTCTTGGGCTCCTCTAAAATCCGGGAGCCCCACGCCGACCATGTCTGATTAACCTGGAGGTCCCTGTCACCCAGCACGAGGCCAAGCACCCGGCGGGTCTCAGGGAGTACTGAGGACTAAGCAGAGTTGGCACGTGGGTGCTTCCCATGTGTCTGTGACAGCCGAGTGACCCTCGTCTGATGTGCTTGGGCCCAGAGGGGCTCTGGGTTTTGGAACATCTGCCCACGGATAGGGAGGTGTCTTGCCCACGGGACCCCAGTCCACATGGGACTCATGCTGGGTCACGTGCCCCTACACACGGGGCCTGAAGGCAGTTCCACACAGCACACAGCACTTTCTGTGCCCCTGTGTTTTGACCATGACCTGTCACGTGGGATTTTCCACTTGGGGTGTCATCAGTGCTCAAAAATTTCAAACTGTGCGAATCTCGGGATTCAGGATGTCGCATTAGGGAAGCTCAGTCTGTGTTGATCCAACTCTCAGAACGTGGTGTGAGCGATGCCGGCACAGCCAGGCTCCCACGCCTCATGGTGCTGGGCATGGGGTCACATCTGGGCGGCTGCCTCCATAGTTCTCGTCCTCCCCCGGGGCGGGCAGGTCCCATTTGCCCACACTTGGCCTGCTTTGATTCCTAGCCCTGTCCAGGAACGTCCCCGTCTCTCCAGAGGGGTCCAGCGCTCCAGTTGGTAAGCCGTCCTCTCAGACCGCCCCTTCCCCCTGTTCTTGCCCGAAGCAGACCCTGGCCCTGCGTGGGAGCCGAGCGCTGCCCCCGGGGCTGGTGGGAAGGACGTTAGGGAGGCGCAGGAGCTCAGAGTGGGCGATAGATCAGGAGGGAAGGCTGGTTCTCCAAGGGGCCGGAGAGAGAAAAATTCCGTGTAGCTCTCTTCTGCCCTGGGGGAGGTGACCGTCGCCTGTCTGAACGTGTGGGAGGTGAGACAGTCTGTTCTACGTGGCTGACACTGGTTGTGGCGCCCTAGGGAGGAGTCGGGCATCCCAGCGGGTGGAGAATCACAGGGACCCAGATCAGGTGGCACGGTGAGAAGCCCAGATAGGGCCTGGGGTGTCCTGGGGATGGGCTCTCGTCCCCTGCTCCGACCCCACCGCTCCCCCAGGTCTCGCCCGCCAGGACCACACCCAGGGGAACCTGGTCCGGATCTGCCTCGGGGCCGTGGTCCTCATTCTGCTGCTGGGTGTGGTGGCCGAGGACTGGCACAGTCAGAGGAGAGCCCAGCGGCCCAGGGTCAAGCCCGTGCAGAGGCCCCTCCCGCCCCTCCCACAGACGCAGCACCTCCGCCAGAACCCTGGTGTGGCCGAGTCCAAGAGCCAGAGGGTGTGAAGGCCTGCGGAGCTCGGAGACAGTGGGAGGCCAGGCTGTGGGCGGAGGAGGCTGGGCCTCTTCAGGGAGCCGCAGAGCCAGGGTCTATGGGGCTCTGTCTCCTTGGCTGAGGGTCCAGTGGAGGCTGCGTGTCCTAGACACCTTCACCTGTGGTCACTAAGTCCCTGGACAGGCACCGATGGCCTTCCCTCGCCCTCCTAATACGGGCTCCACATCCGTCCCCCACTCACGGCTCACTGTCTGGCCCTGTGCGTGGCCTTCCCTGCCTCCTGTCCCCAGGTTGGCCCACCCCACCCATCTTCAGCTGTGGTCTGGTAAATCTGTTTTTAGAAAGGCCCTGGTTCTTTCAGGCAGCCGGATGCGCTTCTTGTTGTCACTAGCACACAATAAAAGTCACAGTGGCCCCAGCCCCGGGAGGGGTCATCCTTACCCTGTGTGTCCACACTGAAACCACCGACAGAGCCGGAGCCCACACATCGTGTTTCTCTGAACACACTCTGGGGCCTTGGGGCCACTAGGGAAACTCGGGGTGACCTGAGCACCGAGACGCCGTGACAGAGGACCTGATTCCAGGGTACCTGCTAAGTGACCTTGTCCGCGGTCTGTTTCTGGAATTTTCCATTTGATATTTCAGAACGAGGTTGACTGCTGGTAATGGAGCTGTGGAAGGCACCCATGTCTGGGGGCAGGGAGAGAGCCTGAAGGTCTACAGGGGCCCTGACGGGTGCCTCGAGGTGGGGGCAGCGGGGAGGGGACTGCTGCAGAGTGGGGTGGTCCTTTACAGAGTTGAAAACTGGAACAGACGAGGGATGGCGGCACCCACTGTGACGTACTAGATGCCACCATCATGCCTTTAAGACGTGCAGGTGACTGTCGACAACAGTGTGCTGTATGTCTCAGAAAGCCGGGAGGAGGGATCTGGATGTCGTCACCACGAAGAAACGGTGAGGGACAGCCGTTCCCTCACGTGCTGGACTGTCACGTGGTCGACGCCCACGACTCCTGTGTTTTTATGTCTGTGAAACACAGATCTAGGGGAAGGTTGACGTTATGTGAACTTTACCTTGTCTCAGTTGGCTTTGCCACTGTGACCAAAACACAGGACAAGGACAATGGGCGGGGGGAGTTTATGTGGGGCTGTTCCAGAGGCCTCAGTCCACGGGTGACCGACTCCGTGGCTCTGGGCAGAGGGTGTAGAGGGGGAAAGCCACTCAGGGCGGGGCAACAGGAGACGCCCCACTCACCAGGGACCCAGCACACACCCCAGGACTCCCCCAGTGACCCACCTCCTGCCACACCCTACCTGCCCCAGTGTCACATCAGCCCACGTCCACCCCAGCCTCCATGGACGCCACCCCTGAAGGCCCGGAGCTCCAGCTTCCACAGAAGGAACCTCGAGCCAGGGGACCCGGCCCTGGGGGTAACTGCCCCGAGGTGAGCTACGCTCCTGGTCGGGTTTGGCCTCAGGCGCTGCCAGAGAGGGACTGGAGGTTCACGGGGCCTCTCCGCGTTTTATACCCAAACTCAAGACTGGACCAGATGCTGGGGGAGAGGAATCCTAACCAGAGCCACCCAGGCAGGTGACCAGGATGTGGACGACTCGGCCCTCTGGCCACCTGGCCTGTCCTCCACAGTGGCCTCCTCCCTGGGGCCTGGACACAGGCCGCTCTTCCTTCCCTGGTTTCTGGACACCTCGGCTCTCATGGACCCATGAGTCCCTTATGTCCCCATGAGTCCCTTATGTCTCGGGTGCCCTCTCTCTCACCTGTGAGGTCAACCACGTGCACCATGGGAGTAGAAGCTTGAAATCCCACCTTCCATTCACAGATAGGGAGCACCACCGGGCAGTTCCGTGACAGCCCAGGTTCCCGCAGCCCGGGGACAGGAGAGTGCTTGTGGGCCGAGTCAGGTGGTCCGGGGAGCCTCCGTCTTGAATGGTGGGGCGTCCAGGGGATGATATTTGCACTCGAGGGAGGTTGAGGAGGTGAGCATCAAGGGTCGCTCACTGGACAGGTTGTACGGACGGCCCGGGCAGACGGCCCGGTGCGCAGCGTGTGGAAATGACAGCCCCTCAGGAGCCCCACGTCACGTCCTGAATCCGGTGCTTTCCCAGGCGAGTGGTAGGTGGCCTGAGTCTTCCATGACAGTGCCCAGCTCCTGCAGCCGCGGGAAGAGGAGGGGACTGCGAGGCTGTGCCGCCTCACCCGCCTGTCAGGGGCACGCAGGTGTTTTTGACGTCCCACGGGTTCCGCTGGGCAAGTCCGTGGGGGCAGCAGTTTTAGGAGGAAGCATCACTTTGCAGGAAGCCTGAGGAACTAGGGCCAGCCAGGCCTGGACCTGGAAGTAGGGGGCGTCCAGACAGGAGGAGCCGCAGGGCAGCCACCAGCCAGAGCGCAGCAGCGGGGACAGTGTGGGCACTGTCATGGCTCAGTGCTGTGCTGTCTGGCTTTCAGAAAACCAGGAGGGGCCGGGACGTGGGTCAGCAGTGGGGCTCTTGCCTCGGGTGTGTGAGGCCCCACACTGGACCTCCAGCCCCAAACAAAAATCCCAGGAAAGCCGTCATTTGCAGAGGCACGGCTGAACCTAGAGGACACTGCTGAGTGACATAAGCCAGAAATAGAGGAACCCCACACAGGCCCCGTGTGGACCCCAGGTGCTGGGCCCACGGCACGTGGCTACCACAGGCTGGTCCCCAAAGGCAGGAGGGCAAGTTCCCTGGGTTCTTGGTAGAGCAGCTAACGTGGCTGCCAAGACGGGTAGTCAGGGTACCGAGTCCTGCCCACCCGCTAAGTCACTGTGTGGGGCTCCCCTGCTGAGTACCACCTCAGGTCCTTCCAAGGTCACCTGACGTTCTTGCCACAGCATTTGTTTACCCACTGGCCACTTATCAAGGGTGGAACTCTCCTTCTGTTTTCACTGGGCGACTTTCGGGGGAGCCTTGCACACGGAAGCGCTCACTTTACCACCAACTACATTCCCAGCCCCCAGACATCTTTAGTGTGGACTGGACTTCCCAGCATTGTGCAGAGGAATCTGTGCCTGTAATACTGTGGGGTCGGAAGCTGACCTGGCCAGCTCAGGGCCCCGCGGTCAGTCCTGAGCCCCAGCCCCAGCAGACAGCGGATCCGAGCAGAGCGGAGCAGGGCCACAGGAGCCCGCGCACAGGGCCCTGCCTCCTCGCCTGGTCCCGGTTCTCCCCAGACAGAGCCGCTCTTCCCTGCTCTGGCGAGTCACCAACACAAAGCTGCTGTGAATGCATTCACCTTTATTCCTCTACACCCTACACCGTACACCGTGACACCAATGCTCCGCAGCTCGGGGTGAGCGACTGCGCATGCTCGTGTACACCAGAGCAGGCCAGGGCTGCAGGGCCGCCCAGCCCAGCCGCTGCCCATCACCCAGGAGGCTCGCGGGAGGCACCCAGCAGCCTGAGGGCCGTGACTCTGGGAGGGGGAATCCGGGGCGCAGGGAGGTTCAGAAAAGGAAGTCATGAGCCGAGGGCCTGTGTCTCTGGGGGTCGCGGCGGCTGCCGTCGACGGCCAGCTGCGGGTTGCTTTCTTTGATCTCTCTCAGGAGATTCTGGATGTCCGTGTCGGATTCGTCTATTTTCAACCTGGGGCACGAAGCGGGAGAAAACGCTGGTCACCTGATTCCCAAGTGCCCGAGGGCCTGGTGCTTGAGGGGCCCACAGGCCCTGGCCGCCCTCTCCCAGGGTCTGTGCTGCACAGGAGAGGTCATTAGGCAGTGGCACAGGGTGGACAGCAGCAGTGTGTGCCTGGATGGTGCTGGCACGGCGGGCATGAGTCGGCACCAATGGCACATGTGACAACTGATGCCACCTCGGTGACCCCTGTCCTGCCTGGTGGACCCAGGAGCACCTGTCCCTAGGGACGTACACCTTGGACCAACCGAGGTGACCACCTCTTGTCTGGGCCGGCCCCTCGGCCACCGCACTGGTTTTGTCTCATTTCTAGGATTCACCCTGAGGTAATCCCACTCAACCATGTGAGGGTAGACGTGGGGACAGAGGGACAGGGGTCCCTGAAGGCGTCCGCTGCCAGGGTGCTTGTTGGCAGGGAGGCCCCACCTTGCCAGCACATGGTTGATTCGGGCTGGGGCTCACGACTGGCCGCGGGGCCCCGAGCTGGCTGGGTCAGTGTCTCATCAGCAGCCTGAAGCACCTTGGCTACCGCAGGCCCAGCTAGCACCGGGGCGGACTGAGGTGACCCTCTAGGTCAAGGGTGATTGCGGGAGCTCAGTCACGGTCTGCCTAGAGGACAAAGCCAACTCCCCAGCCAGACCCAGGGCTTGCACACCCGTGGGGCGAGCGAGAAGCAGGTCCAAGACCCGCCCCTGAAGACCAGGGTGGCCATCAGGATCTTTGGTGTCCAGCACAGAAAGTGTCAGCAGTCCACCTGGGAGTCACTGGAAGGTTGGGTGGCCAATAGAATCTAAGGGCCCAAATCCACACTCTGGAAGGGCAGGGCCTGGTGCTCACGTGGCTCTAGGACTGGAGCCAAAGGCAGCTCCCCGCAGCGGGCAAGCTGGCTGCCGCCGACGGAGAGGGCACCTTGGGGGCAGCCTCGCTCTGGATAGCTTCCGTCCAGGGCTGACCCAAGGAGGTGATGGCTGGCCTCTGCAGCCCGCCCTCACATAATCCTGGCTTCTTGGCCTCCCCTCTGACTGGCCAATACAGTGGACGGGTCAACGGGAGGGCTCTCTGGTGACCAGCCGCCCAGGCAGGTAGCTGCATATTGGCAAGGGCCCCTGTGAGGGAATCCTAAGGCTTCCGTCTCACCTCAAACCCCGCCTGGGGGACAGGGCCGGGGGCCGTACCTGAGCGTCTGCAGGGGGCAGTTCTGAAGTCTCAAGGCGTCACACAGCATCTTGACTCCGTGGAAGCCCAGGGAGTTCTGGCCCAGGTCCAGGGTGACCAGGCTGCGGTTGCAGATGAGGGCGGAGGAGAGGTCCTGGCAGCTGAAGGGAGTCAGGGAGCAGCCCCACAGCCTGCGGGGACACAGGAGCAAGGGAGACCCTGGACGGTGGTCCTCCGGCCTCCGGTGGGCCTTGGGGATCCGACCCTGGGCATTGAGCATCAGGGCCTGTCCCCTAACCAGGGACAGAGGAGTGTGCCACATAGTACCCGGGGGGGGGGGGCTGTGAGGACCGTAGTGGCCGAGTGGCTGGTTGAAGGCGACCTGAGTGGGTGGAGACCTGGAGGAGCAGCTCCCGGGCAGAGAAGCGCTGTGCTGAACCTCTGAGCCCCGAGGTTGCGTATGATCATCTCAAAACCAAAGGTCAGGGCACCAGACAAGACGGCAGGGAGGATTAGGTACAGGGCAGCTCGGCAGAGCCCCGGCGCCATCATCCTCGGGTCTTGCCTGGGTTGAGACGGGTGCCCCTCGGTCCCCGAGAGGGGGCAGGAGCTACACCTTGGGTATTCTTTTTGCTTGGGCGGAAAGCAAAGACACCTGACCTGTTTGAGGGCACGTGACCCCCAGGTGTCACCAGTTTGGGGAGGTGTGTGGCCAGACACCAGGAAGAGGGCAACGGGGTTCCAGGGTGGATGGGACTTGGAAGAGGAGGAAAGAGCAACTGGAGGATTCTGTTCCGAGTAAGATCATCTGTTCAGAGATCCTGTGGGCTCCGAGTGCCCAAAAGTCCTGGTTTAAGACTCCATCTCATTCCCTCAGTGGCCACTCTGCTCCTGCTGGTGTGAGTCTGGCTTTTTAGATGCCCGTCACCGCAGCCGTGCCGACCGAGGGCTGTTTGGGATGGGGTCTGAGAGCGCCACGGCTGGCCTGCTTGGTGGCTGGGAGCGTCTGTGCAGACACAGGTGCCTGGCTGCTGGGGCAGTGCCCTGCTGAGGCAGCTGTGCCAGTCTTCTCAGCCTCGACCTTGACCTGACACTCGGCTCCCAGGAATAAAGGGGCTCTCGTCAGACAGCCAGGGTTTCCCCCAGCTCTGCTGCACCTGCACCTGTCCACTGACAGTCACTTTAAACAGTGGCCTTGAGAGCCGCACCCAGCTCCTGACCTTGCACACTGCAACTTAGTACCAACCAGGGAGTCAGCTGTGTCCCGCTGCCAGCTCTGAACTGCTCAATGACACAATGAACAAAGGCACTCCAGATGCCAGTGGCCTGGTGGAAATCAAGCTGGCCGCTTGGCCAGTCTGCCTCTGCATCTCGTCTGTTTTCCTTACAGCCAACGATGGCCAAGGTAGGAGACCATGCAGGTGTCCCCAGCAGGGGAGGATGGAGAGGGGAACAGCAGGTGTTGGCACAGGAGGCAGCGGCCCTGCATTTGTGTGGACGGCGCCTGCAGAGACCCCTGTGTATCTGGCCGAGGGGACCCAGCCCTGGTGGGACCTGTAAGGTGGCCCCCAGGGGCACCCACTCGCTGGCCTCTGGGGTGTGTTCCCAGGTGCCGCCGGTTCCCACTTCTCTGGACACCGGGACTGGGCAGCAGGGGCTGCTTCTCAATGTCTAGCACCGCGGCTTCCAAGTTCCTCCCGATGACCTTTGGCAGACTAGAGCCCGTTCCCCCGTCTGTCCTGTTGACTTTAAGATACTCCGCTGACTTATTGGAACCTCTGGATCCCCACGGAGCTGCCTGCTCTGGTGACACCTCCCTCCCTGGCCGGGAGGGTGCAGTAAGTAAGGCGGAACTCACCACAGATGCTGCAGGCGGCACCACGGTGCCTTCAGGGCCTCACAGAGCAGCTTCAGGCCTGGGACCCCAACGTGGTTCAGCCCCAGGTCCAGTTGCGTCAGGCTGGACCCTTGGCGGAGGACCGTGGAGAGGTGGCCACAGCCCTCGCTGGTGATGCTGCAGCACCACAGCCTGGAGGCAGCGAGGAGAAGGGACCCTCAGTCCCCGGGGCCACCTGAGCCAGGACCCTCTCCCCCCTCCCCCCCCTGGCCAGCTGGGACGAGGAGATGGGAGGGCAGCCACGGCGTCACCGGATGGCGCTGACTTTGACCACCACCAGACTAGCCTGCAGGTGGGGCGGCGGCTTCTCGCCATGGCGCTCGTCTTAGTGTTCGGAGGCTTACTGTGTGGACAGGGTCCTGGCACGTCACCTCTGTCCCGCAGACAAAGGGCTGCGATGGTGAGTAGATTTCAGATTCCACCTAGAGCGTGTCCTAGGTGGGAACTCCAGGAGAAGCCGACATGGGGTGTGCGTGTGTGAGACTGTGAGAGAGAGACTGTGTGTGGGTGAGAGACACTGTGTGTGGGTGTGAGAGAGACTGTGGGTGTGCAAGACTGTGTGTGGGTGTGTGGGTGAGACTGTGTGTGTATGTGAGAGACTGTGTGAGAGAGAGACACGTGTGTGGGTATGAGAGGGTGACCGAGTGTGACTGTGTGTGGAGTGTGTGAGTGTGGGGTGGGTGCCCAACAGGCCCTGCGTGTGTAAGCCTGTGCTCCTCCCAAGTCACGTCCCCAGAGCCGAGCAAGCGGTTTTTCTTTCGGAGGTGACTTCTGGGACCGCAGAGCCGGCAGCGCTCGGCAGCCTCTGAACAGGACCAGGGACCGCAGCCCCAACTGTTGGTGCTGGGGACGGAGCCCAGGCGCTGGGCCACCGAGCGACCTCTCCAGCGTTTTAGGGAACGGTTATTTTGAGGCAGGGTCTTGCTAAGCTGCGGGGGTCCCCCAAGTTGCCCAGGCTGGCTTGGGGCTTGCAATCCTGTGTCTCTGCCTCAGGGTTGCTGGGGCGACAGGCGTGTGCCCGGACCTGGCAGCCCCTTTCTCTCTAAGGCTTTGTCCTTGGCGTCAGATGACTTCCACTGTGCCCAGGGCACGTGGCCTCTGCGACTCGGCTCTAAAAGCCGGACCTGGGCACCCGCCACACCCCACCGGGCCCCGTGTAACAGCGACACTTCTTTCTGTGCTGGGACCACACGCAGGGCCTCACGCAGGCTAAGGGTGCGTTCCACCCTGACCTATGTCCCTGGCTGGCACCAGTTTTCTTTGTCACCATCTCCCTGGTCTCGCCAGTTATAACTGCTAGTGTCATACTTGGGAGTTCCGAGGAGTTGTCTGCTGCCAGCAGCCCCTCGGGCCTCACGCACACGGCAGCCCCAGGACTTACACCAGCGTCTGCAGCCGGCACTCGGGGTAGCGCAAGCCCTCACACAGGGTCTCCACCCCATTGTCCCCGAGGTCGTTCTTGGCCAGGCACAGGTGTGTCAGCCTCTGGCTGACGACCAGAGTGACAGACACTTCCTTGCAACAGGCTTCCGTGAGTTGACAGTTCTCCAACCTGCAGGAGTCACAGGAAAGGCCAGTGAGCAGAGCACCCACACCCAGTCTTCTCAGCCGTCTCCAAACAGGGGGTCCCTAAAGCCCGTCTCAGTTCCTCGTCCTCCTCCCACCCTGCTGGTGACCCCGTGGGGACGGAAAGGACAGGAGTGAGATGCTGGAACTGTTGGCCTGGACCAGAGACGGGAGCAGGCGTAGGGTCACTGGGTGGGTCCACAGGGCTGCCTGCAGGTCCAGGGCCACCGTTCTTCCCCTGCGTCCCCAGACCCCACAGGACACCCAGGAGGTGGGGAGACTTACGACAGCCTCTGCACGGGGCACGTGGGGTACCTCAGCCCTGCGCACAGCAGCTTGGCCCCCTCGTCCAGGAGCTCGCTGTCGGAGAGGTCCAGGCACGTCAGGGAGTGATTGAACTGTAGGGTCAGGAAGAGGTCCGCCCACTCCGGTACAGGGGCAGAGCAGGGCCCCAGCCTGTGGGGGAGACGGAGCTCGTCATGCCCGAGAATCCAAGCTCGGTGGATGGCCTCCGGTCTGGCACTCGGCTGTGCCAGTGCCCCAAGGCCTGTGCGGTCCAGCGCCCTGGCTGTCACGGTTGCCCAGGGCCAGCAGCCCAGACCTTCTGGGAGCCAGCAAGAAATGCAGGTCCGCATCACCCCGCCCGGCTCCGATGCAGAGTCCAGCGTCCCCCAGGGGAGGTGTCGATTCCTGTGCCACGTCCACAGGATGCGACTCAGACCACCTGGGACGGGACCCAGGAATCCGCACTTCAGCAGTGCCCAGGGACACAGGAGCCCTCTGGCTGGACCACAGGTCTAGAAGGACATTCAGAAACCCTGGGTGGACATCCCGAAGCACGGAGCCTTGTTCTGCTCCCGACTGTGGGCAGGAGGGGCCCTTGGCACCAGGCCTGGGCCGGGCTCTTCTGTGGAGTAGGTGTGGGGACGCCGTCTCCCTCTGGCACCTGCGAATCGGAGCCAAGAGTGCCCTCACGCCGAGGGTCACAGGTCGGTACCCCGACTGGGGCCCAAGGGGGGTGCCTGCCACGTGGCTGAAGTGACTGGAAACCTCAAGAGGAACCAGGGAAGACCTTCTCTCAGAGCCCAAGTCACAGCAGAGGAGCCCACCGAGCGGGGGAGCCAGGCGCAAGGTCAGGTGCCTCCGGAGGGACAGGAGGCTGGGCTCGCGCGGCCTCCTATGGGCCTCCAATTTGGGTATCGACTTCCTGGCCAAAAATCAGCCAGTGGCCCAGGTCTCTAGTCACACGACTCTGTCCTTGCTGACCCTCCCAGGAGGGGGCAAGGAGGGTCCTTTGCAATGGCCAATGGCGATGGCCATCAAGGCATGTGCTGGGACCTGGTTTCCCCTGCCCTCTGCCCTGGGACGGGCTGGCTGCCCCATTTTGTGTTGTTGAAGAGCCCAGCAACCCCTCCCTCAGCAGAGGCTAATGCCCACTGTAGACTGTCCCTGCTGCCACTCCAGGTGGGGGTGGCCAACACCAGCACAACCCTGCAGAGAACTTCCCAAGGCAGATCTCCAGAGTGCTGAGGAGAGGGCAGACTGGGCTCCTGGGGTCCTTGCCTGGATAGGGGAGGCCTTTGGCCTCGTGACCCAGGAGGATCGTGAACCCCCAGTGGCCTGATAGGATGCTCTCCAGATTCTGGGTAGCCCTTAGGACTGGGGGCTTCCCTGTGTGGTAGTTCAGGTTACTCAGTGCTCAAGGCCGGAGGAGAACGAACTCCAGCCCATGTGCTATTCTGGCCCATGCACCCCAGGTGCTGCCATTTCCAGTTAAAATAAGGAAGATTTTCTTCCAATGTATGCAGATTTGCAGCCCAGGTTGCGATAGCTCTGTGCCAGGAGGGGTCTTGGTGAGAGAGTGATACCTGAGACATTGCAGCTTGCATCTCCAGTGACTCAAAACCTCACGCAACGAGGAAAGCACACCGTCCAGCTCACTGCCTTCGAGGATCAGATGTGTCAGGGTCTTGTGTCCTCCGAAAGCCAGGCAGAGGTTCTGATAAGCACCATCCGGGAAAATGTTTTTGAGGCTAAGGAACAGAAAACAAAGATGAGGCTTTGAGTTCTATACTTCTGCACATGAACAGAAACACAGTTGCAGGATGGCGACATTTTGGAACCTTTCTTTCACATTAAAAGGCGACATTTTGGAACCTTTCTTTCACATTAAAAAATACTCCTTAGTCCCAGCGACTCGGAAGGCTGAGGCAGGAAGATGGCAAGTTTGAGGCTAGCCCTGGCAACTTAGTGAGACCGTCTCCAAATAAGAAGGGCTGGGGTGTGACCAGTGGTAGGGCACTTGCCTGGCGCGTGCAAGGCCCTGGGTTCAATCCCCAATCCATCTTTGGGGCATCACTGACAAAAATTATATAATGTTTAAGGTGCACAACCATGTTTTGATATAGGAACGTTATGTAAAGTATTGCCCCATCAAGCTAAGTAACATACCCATCATCTCACACTGACCATTTTCTGTGTCTGGGGGTGAGAAGACTTAGAGATACCCTCTCAGCAGATTTTGAGGGCATGCTACAGTATGAACTAAATTCACATTGCCGTCAGGAGGTGTCTGGCTTGCAGCCATCTCGCATAACAGACTCTCCCCCTTGACCAGCATCTCAGATGCTGAGTTCTAGTCCCTTTAGCCACCTTAGGCCGTTGCAGGAGGGTCAGACACAGAAGGTTACTACAGGATTCGACTCTGGAATTCTCTTGCATGTGGCCAGCGCAGTCCTTAGTGGGCAAGGGCTCCTATTTTCCTCCATCAAGAAAGAAACATGATGCCACTTGAGGACTTCCTAGCTAAGCTGAGAGCTTCCGACTGGCCACCTGGTGAGCAGGCTGTGCGGTCCCCTGCCCCACACCGCCTACCAGGAGTAGACTTGCAAGACTTCAGTCCCTCGGCCGCGACTTGGCCCAGGGATGCTCTGGAGGGCACATGTCACTCTGAATGACAGTACTTATGCCGTGTAGGTACCGTTTCCCACCTGCATAACTTGCACTCAGCTCTCGGGCCTGTGCTTCCCCCGCCCCCCATCGGCGGGTACCAGCCTGGTGAGATTCAGCATCCCAGGACACTGGGTGACATCTGGGAACAGTTTTGGTTGTCACCGTCTGGGGAGAGGGTGCTGCTGGAATGTAGCAGGTGGAGGTCAGGGATGCTGCTCAGTGTCCTACAGCACAACAGGCAGCCCCTCCTTCCAACAAAGGAGCCCAGCCCTGGGCGTCGGCAGAGGCCGAGATGTGCTGTATGTGTGGCCACCGGGACTCACGGTAGACCAACAGCACCAGGGGTCTGCACGCTCTCTTCCTCCTGCACACGGCATTAACCTGGCTTTATGGGATCCTCCCACTGTACTCCCCAAGGACAGGAGCATCTCAGCGCCTGGTTGGAGTCTGGGACAGGAATCTGAATATTCCTCCAACATCCAACAGTAAGAAGCTTGGCTGTGCCCCTTGGGATGTGGGCCTGGGACAAAGGACTTACACCACTTTCTGGAGACAGCAGTTTGCAGAGGCCAGCTGGTCACAGAGCGTCCTCACAAACTGGCTGCTCAGGAAGCTGTGGCTGATGTCCAGGAAGACCAGGCTCTTGTTGGAGCTGAACACAGAGCAGAGCTCGCTCCAGGGAAGATGTAGGTTCTGATGACTCTGGAACCTACCCGAGAGAAGGGAAAAGTCACCCACCCAACGTCACGAAGGAGAAAAACCGACATCTGTCCCTCACAGTCAAGGTGTTCAGGGTCACTCTGGGTGCTCCCCTTTGACACACGATTTATTAGTCGTTGAGCACCCCGTGAGACCACCCACCCTAGAGGCACCACAGGAGGAGAGCTTGCATGTCCCACGTCACCATTCACTACAGGAGGGGAAGCCTAGGGTCCTGCTGGTGAAGGACTGATGGCGACCCCTTGTCCAAGACGGGACATTTGAACACCCGATTGACAACCACAGAGGGCGATTTGGCCATTTCTCAAGCTAATTCATTCGTTCAACTAAAACTGTAAAACGGGCTGGAGCCAAAGCTCAGAGCAGACTGTACTCTGTGGTACAGTGTTTTCCAAGCATGTGCGAGGACTGGGTTTGATCCTCAGCACACTTAAAGACAAAAACAAAGGCATTCTGTCCCTCTACAACTATAAAAACACACACACACAAAAAAAAACCTTGAGAAATCAACCTGCCACTAGATTCATCTCCAAGTGCTCGGTTTTCAAAGGCGGTTCCTCTCCTCCTGTGCTGCCGCGGACGGCAGAACGGGGAGGGACATGGTGTCTGCGATCCCTGTCCTGCTTTAATTTCCCCACATATGCACGGTATCTTTGGAATCACAAAAATAGGATTTTGACTTCCAAGGAGAGAGCGCCCTGAAGCCACAGTGCATCAGAGCCCACGGAGTTTGGCGGGGGACCGAACACTCGGAACTCAGACAGTGGTCTAGACGCAAAGGCTCTCAGAGCCAAGAGCAGGCCTGTCGGATGGATGAGCAGAAGAGCCAGAGAACAGTGCAAGGGAACGGCTCCTGCCCGCGGGGTACGTGGACAGCTGCAGGCTCAGTGCGCACGGCCCACGCAGGTGCCAACCAGGGAGGGGAGACTTGGGAGGGGAGACCTGCCCATGCCACTCGGGGTCGGAGCTCCAGGTCCCTCACGGCCAGGCTCAGCTTCCCCCTCCTTCAGTCTCTGCTTGGGTAGGAGCGGAGCTGACTCCAGGTCAAGGGGAACATTCTGGAGGGGCACCACCTCTGACCCCAGGGAAGCACCTGTTGGTTCCAACCCTGTGTCTAACCATTCCAGAGACCGATTTTAAGTGCCAACCTAGAAGTGAGGAGGTGGCAAGGTGACAGAACCAGGGTGGGCGCAAGAGGTAACGCCCCACACCAGCAGGCAGTGACTTCGTAGTGTGACCGCAGGACATTATGACCCAGGAGACTCGAATCCTATGCCCAGCCAGGCGTGGTGTTCTGAAGCCAGACCCTCCGAACCCGGAGGACCATAGGGAACGGCATGGGGATACCGCAGCACTGCTCACGAGAGCCCTGGTGCCCACTGTGGGGGGCGGGTAAAGCCACAGAGGTCCATGCACACAACAGGTCGTTCAGTTACGAGAGAGGAGTCATCCTACCATTTGAACTGAACCAATGGAGCCAGAGGGCAGTTAAGGATGAGAGGCAGACGTCAGGATGGCACGTCCTCTCCTACGTGAGGCATAGGGCCCCCGGAGGCAGCACAGCCATCTCTGCAGTCTGGAGAAGGCTGTGGGCGGGGTCTGGGGTCTGGGGAAGGCTGTGGGCGGGGTCTGGGGAAGGCTGTGGGCGGGGTCTGGGGGTCTGGGGAAGGCTGTGGGCGGGGTCTGGGGAAGGCTGTGGGCGGGTCTGGGGAAGGCTGTGGGCGGGGTCTGGGAAGGCTGTGGGCGGGGTCTGGGAAAGGCTGTGGGCGGGGTCTGGGGAAGGCTGTGAGCCGGGGTCTGGGGAAGGCTGTGAGCCGGGGTCTGGGGAAGGCTGTGGAAGGCTGTGGGCGGGGTCTGGGAAAGGCTGTGGGCGGGGTCTGGGGAAGGCTGTGGGCGGGGTCTGGGAAAGGCTGTGGGCGGGGTCTGGGAAAGGCTGTGGGCGGGGTCTGGGGAAGGCTGTGGGCGGGGTCTGGGGAAGGCTGTGGGCGGGGTCTGGGGAAGGCTGTGGAAGGCTGTGGGTAGGGTCTGGGGAAGGCTGTGGGCGGGGTCTGGGGAAGGCTGTGGGCGGGGTCTGGGGAAGGCTGTGGGCGGGGTCTGGGGAAGGCTGTGGGCGGGGTCTGGGGAAGGCTGTGGGCGGGGTCTGGGGAAGGCTGTGGAAGGCTGTGGGTGGGGTCTGGGGAAGGCTGTGGAAGGCTGTGGGTGGGGTCTGGGGAAGGCTGTGGAAGGCTGTGGTGGGGGTCTGGGGAAGGCTGTGGGTGGGGTCTGGGGAAGGCTGTGAGCCGGGGTCTGGGGAAGGCTGTGAGCCGGGGTCTGGGGAAGGCTGTGGGCGGGGTCTGTGGAAGGCTGTGGGCGGGGTCTGTGGAAGGCTGTGGGCGGGGTCTGTGGAAGGCTGTGGGCGGGGTCTGGGGAAGGCTGTGGGCGGGGTCTGGGGAAGGCTGTGGGCGGGGTCTGGGGAAGGCTGGGGAAGGCTGGGGAAGGCTGGGGAAGGCTGGGGAAGGCTGTGGGCGGGGTCTGGGGAAGGCTGTGGGCGGGGTCTGGGGAAGGCTGTGGAAGGCTGTGGGTAGGGTCTGGGGAAGGCTGTGGGAAGGCTGTGGGCGGGGTCTGGGGAAGGCTGTGGGCGGGGTCTGGGGAAGGCTGTGGGCGGGGTCTGGGGAAGGCTGTGGGCGGGGTCTGGGGAAGGCTGTGGGCGGGGTCTGGGGAAGGCTGTGGAAGGCTGTGGGCGGGGTCTGGGGAAGGCTGTGGAAGGCTGTGGGTGGGGTCTGGGGAAGGCTGTGGGTGGGGTCTGGGGAAGGCTGTGGAAGGCTGTGGGCGGGGGTCTGGGGAAGGCTGTGGGCGGGGTCTGGGGAAGGCTGTGGGCGGGGTCTGGGGAAGGCTGTGGGCGGGGTCTGAGGAGAGCACCTGGCAAGCACCACGCTGGGCCCACAGATCCACAAACACGTGTGAGCCCAAAAGGAGAACCAAGCTGTAGCTGGGAGCCAACGGAGCTCGGCTGCCCTCACATGAACCCATGGAGGTGCTCCAGTTGTGGCTGGCCGAGGCCATCCCTGGCCAGACAGTGGCAAGCAGGTGAAGAAGGCCTCCCTGGTCCTGATGCGGTGGCCTCTCCTGAACGTGGGATTAACTAGCCCTACCCATGGTGGGGCCAGAGCATGGTGATCCTCCCTCACCTCCTGCAGCCCACCCACGCAGGTCGCCCCCTTGGCCATGATGGCTCACCTCCAGAGAAGAGCCACAGTGTCAATGCTTCCCCCCTCAAGGGTTAAACAGGAGGCTCTGGCCTCCTTCCCTGGAGGCCCAGTGGACCGTGGCAGGGCACTCACCTTCCGTCCAGAGCATCCAGCTCCAGCGCTACCTCCTCCTCCGGGAGCACCCCCTTGGCCACCCGCAGCGAGAGCCTCTGCAGGTCCTGGCAGTGCCGGAGGCAGAAGGAGCAGCTCAGGAGGTCCTGGCTGGTGGTCAGGTGCAGGGATGCGTCCTTCAGAGCGGCCGTGGCTTTGCTCACCAGCTCTGGGTCCTGAGACTCGTAGAGGCAGTGGAAGACCTCCAGAAGGCCCACTGCCCACAGCACGGGCTCCTCCTCCTCCGACGTGCGCTGCAGCAGCTCCTGCCCGGCCTCCAAGGACACTTGGCAGCCGAAAGTGGCCTCCAGCTCCCTCGCCCTGGCCCCGTTCAGGAGGCCCCACAGGAAGCGGCCGGCCTGGGCCAGCTGGGGATTCCTTGCTCTGGCCTCTGTGGAGAACAGCTCCCGCACACCCCTGATGTCCAACATGGAGCCCTGCCACTCGCTGTCCCCGGGGAACCGCAGGATGTAGAAGGCGGCCGCCAGGAACTGCTGCATGCTGAGGTGGATGAAGGAGAAGCAGTCCTCGTGGTCCCTGTCCCTCTGGAGGACATGCTTGTCCAGGAAGGGACGGAGGTCGGCCTCTTCCACCTCAAGTGGCTCCAGGTCTTCTGTGTCGAACAGGGACACCCGGGTCCACAGGCCCTGGGCAGCCAGGAGACACAGGGCCTTCAGAGGGCGTCGCAGGTGGGGATGGCCGCCGGGCGCTGGCGTGAACTGGTCACAGAGGAACCTCAGGAACAATGATGTGGTGGTCTGGCAAGCCAAGCCAGGGTCCTCTCCGCAGTCCATCAGGAGCTTTAGAGTTGCGCAGAGCAGCTGGCACACGGCGGGCGCAGTGCCCAGGTGGAACAGGGCTGGGCTGTGCTTTATGGTGTCCAGAGCTCGCAGTGCCTGGTCCGTGTCCTCAAAGTGTCTCAGGAAGAACTGCTCCCTGTCGGCCTCCGAGAAGCCCTCCACCTCCACCAGCAGCGGCTGTTCCACAAGGAGCAGAAGCTCCCGCAGGGCCTCGCGCCGCGTGGTGACCAGCAGGGTGGCCTTGGCCACCATCTTCCTCTTCAGCAAGCTGCTCAGCAGGACGGGCACCGGCTTCTTCTGGTTCCAGTCACTACAGATGTCATGGATCAGCACCCCCGCCGGCACCTTCAGCTCCTCGAAGCCATCCACCACAAACAGGACGTTCTCTGCTCGGGTCAGGACCTCCAGGGCGACGTCCTGCATCTCGGGGCAGTTCCTGCAGATCAGCTCTGGGAAGGTGCATGGGATCATGCGGTTGAGCTCCCTGCAGCTGAGGTAGAAGGCGCAGTGCAGAGGACTCTGACTGAACTCCGACCAGTCCAGCAAAGTCCTCTTGGCCTGCGTGGTTTTCCCAACGCCTGCAGCACCGTGCAGCACCACTGTGCGTGGCCTGGCCTCAGGGCCCATAAGTGGACTCAAGAATGGTATCAGCCTCTGGTTTCTCTGGGTGACGTCGTAGAAAATGTCACTGTCTTCAGGCCAAAATGTGCTTGTCCAGGCTGAAGCAGGCTTATGCTCGAGAACGCTGGGCTTCCCATCCTCCTCCTCTACTGAAAAACATAAAATGCCAGGAAAGCGATTTACCTCCTATGCCCTCAAACACCAAATTTGTGGCATGAGAGGGAGTTCACCCACCTGCCTCTTTCTGCAAGGACTCCTCCAGGTCTCGCAGCATGGCGTGCTCCATCGTGAGCCCCTGGGCATCCTCTGTAACACACAGAAGAAGCTGGACTGCGGGGCCATGGGTTCTCCTGCACCAACAGTCAAAGGAGGCAAAGAAGGCCTCCGGGACGGGGTCTGCTTTATTGTGGCAAAATGCACAAGACTGACCACTTTCAGGTTGGAGGGACAGCTCAGCAGGGGACTTGAGGTTCAGTCCCCAGCACCATGAAAGATGGAAACGTGTACAATTGGTACTTCCACAGTGTCACGAGACCATCACCACCGTCTGTTCCCAAACTCCTTCCGATCCCTCACACCCAGAACCACCCATCACCCCTCCCCAGTTCCTGGTACATACTGACCCTCATCTCGTTTCCGGGTTTATTTGGGGAGTTTCATATAAACAGGCTCCTGAGGGAATGGCCTTCTGTGACTCCCTTCCCTGAATAGCACTGGCTGCCCTTCCAAGCTGCAGTGTCCTGCCCTCTGTGGCGGGGGATGCCCATGGCATGGACAGGGATTTCATTCGTCCACTCACCCACGGGGGACATCTGGTTGAGCCTACCTTCTGGGAATTGTGACTCATGCTGCCAACGTACACTCACACATTTTCTTGTTTCAATACCCATCTTTAACCCTTTTGCACATATACCTAGGAGAATTGCCGAGTTAGACGGTAATTCTATTCTTGTAGAATCACCATACTGCCGGAAAACATGCTAATTAACCAGGAGAAAAATCAGAAGTCTAAAGCAGGCACCATGGACTGAACTCTGTGCACCAGGGGTTGACCCTGAAGCCCTAACCCCAACACACTGAAGACGAGACGCCGTGGAGGACAAATGAGGCCGACGGGACGTGTGTCCTGGTAGCAAGGGGCCCAGGAGGCACACAGAGAAGGCAGCTCTCTTGCTAGAGAGAGAGGCCAGCCCGCCAGACCTTGATCTGGCGCATCCAGCCCCCAGAATGGTGAGAAAATAGCTTTTGCAGAAGGCACCGGGTCTGCCGTGTTCGGCGCTGGCAGCCCGAGCAGAGGAGACCAGCACCCTCAGTAGCCACCAGAAGCACAGGCCCGGTACTCCTGGGCTTCCAGGAGGCTGGGTTCCCGCTCTCATGAGGCCTCTTGGTTTGATGAGGAACCAAGCCCCATGACACACAGGGGACAACATCAACTGTGGACCGTGGCGGCAGAGAGCACAGGAGCCTGGGCTGTCACTTATCACGCCCCCCAGCCCCTGGTAACATGATCCAAGCCCGTTGCTCCCTTGAGTCATCTTTGTTCTCCTGCAGAGGTTTCCAGAGTCTGGGCCCCAGGGAGCTCTGAAAGTGAGGGCAGTTGGGCTTTTGGTCACAGCACCCCTGAAACGCACACCAGGAAGACATCTTGAATCCAGCTTTGGGGGTCGGATCCCCTCCTGTTGCTGGGCCATGATACCCGAGGCTCAGTAATTGATACAGAATGGGACCTTCTCAGTTCTGGAGGCTAGAAAGTCCAAGGAGGTGGTGCTGGGAGGTCCCCTCACCTGGCGAGGGCTTCTGATGCTTCACCATGGTGGAAACGGGAGGACCAGAGCTGCTCCCTCCAGCCTTTGTACAGCAGCTAGTCCAGGCTCCAGGGACCCCTCAATACACATTTGGGGGCAGTGTCACTGTGGCACCAGAGCCCATCACTGAGCCCCCAGCACGGGGTTAATGACTTCTGAAGATCAGAGCTGGAGGAACCCCGTTTCAGGGTTCTGTGGCGCCCTACTCTAGAGGGAGCCATGAGGGAATTCACATGCCACTCAACACCCACGCTGGCCCAAGGAGAAAAGGCCTCAGGGGTCCTCTCCACTTTTTTTTAAAAATTTATTTATTTATTTATTTATTTTTATTGTTGGTCTATCAAGACATTACATAGTTCTTGACATATCATATTTCACACTTTGATTCAAGTGGGTTATGAACTCCCATTTTTACCCCATATACAGATTGTAGAATCACATCAGTTACACTTCCATTGATTTACATATTGATATACTCAAGTCTGTTGTATTCTGCTGTCTATCCTATCCTCTACTATCCCCCCTCCCCTCCCCTCCCCTCTTCTCTCTCTACCCCCTCTACTGTAATTCATTCCTCCCCCTTGTATTATTTTTCCCTTTCCCCTCACTTCCTCTTGTATGTAATTTTGTATAACCCTGTGGCACTGTGACCTGGGCCTGGGGAGGTGCAGGCGGCTGACACAGAGGGCAGAGGAGGCACACACCGGCCGGGTTTTGATGGGGAAGAGTTGAACTTACCGTGGGACTGAGAGGATCACAGGAGCGGCCGCCTGCGAGAGAGGCTGGCTGCAGGGCCTGGGGAGGCATCAGGTAGCTCAACCAGAGATGGACTGGGACAAGGGCAGCAAAGCAGCCCGCTGGCCACCAGGTGCTGCCACGTCAGGAAGAGCAGGCAAAGAACCTGCGCGTCTGGAGATTAGGGAGCGTTCTACAGGGAGGAAGAGAACCAGGGGGCAGGGGGGAAGAGAACCAGGGGGCAGGACTGGAAGAGAACCAGGGGGCAGGACTGGAAGAGAAGGGGGGGAGGGGAGAGAACCAGGGGGTGGGACTGCAAGAAAATGGGGGGGGGAGAGAACCAGGGGGTGGGACTGCAAGAGAAGGGGGGGAGAACCAAGGGGGGGGAGAAGAGAAGGGGGGGGACTGGAAGAGAACCAGAGGGCGGGGCTGGAAGAGAACCAGGGGTGGGGGGGGGAAGAGAACCAGGGGTGGGGGGGGAAGAGAACCAGGGGGCAGGGGGGAAGAGAACCAGGGGGCAGGGGGGAAGAGAACCAGGGGGCAGGGGGGAAGAGAACCAGGGGGCAGGGGGGAAGAGAACCAGGGGGCAGGGGGAAGAGAACCAGGGGGCGGGTGGGAGGGGGGGAAGAGAACCAGGGGGCAGGACTGGGAGAGAACCGGGGGGCAGGACTGGAAGAGAACCGGGGGGAGGGGAGAGAACCAGGGGGCGGGACTGCAAGAAAATGGGGGGGAGAGAACCGGGGGGGGGACTGAAAGAGAAGGGGGGAGAACGGGGGGGGGGAGAAGAGAAGGGGGGGACTGGACGAGAACCAGGGGGCAGGGCTGGAAGAGAACCAGGGGGCGGGGTGCAGAGGGGAGAGAACCAGGGGGCGGGACTGGAAGAGAAGGGGGGGAGAACGGGGAGGGGCGCGTGGGGGAGAAGAGAACCAGGGGGGGGACTGGAAGAGAAGGGGGGGGGATAGAGAACCAGGGGGCGGGGCTTGAAGAGAACCAGGGGTGGGGGGGAGAAAAGGGGGGGGGAAGAGAACTAGGGGGCGGGACTGGAAGAGAACCAGGGGTAGGGGGGAAGAGAACCAGGGGGCGGGGCTGGAAGAGAACCAGGGGGCGGGGCTGGAAGAGAACCAGGGGCGGGACAGAACCAGGGGGCGGGACTGAAAGAGAAGGGGGGGAGAACGGGGGGGGGCGGGGGGGGGAGAAGAGAACCAGGGGGGGACTGGAAGAGAACCAGGCGGACTGGAAGAGAACCAGAGGGTGGGGCTGGAAGAGAACCAGGGGGCGGGACTGGAAGAGAACCAGGGGGCGGGACTGGAAGAGAACCAGGGGGTGGGACTGCAAGAAAATGGGGGGGGGAGAGAACCAGGGGGTGGGACTGAAAGAGAAGGGGGGGAGAACCAAGGGGGGGACTGGAAGAGAACCAGAGGGCGGGGCTGGAAGAGAACCAGGGGTGGGGGGGGAGAGAACCAGGGGGCAGAGGGGAAGAGAACCAGGGGGCAGAGGGGAAGAGAACCAGGGGGCAGGGGGAAGAGAACCAGGGGGCAGGACTGGAAGAGAACTGGGGGGCAGGACTGGAAGAGAACCGGGGGGAGGGGAGAGAACCAGGGGGCGGGACTGCAAGAAAATGGGGGGGGAGAGAACCAGGGGGGGGACTGAAAGAGAAGGGGGGGAGAAGAGAAGGGGGGGACTGGACGAGAACCAGGGGGCGGGGCTGGAAGAGAACCAGGGGGCGGGGTGCAGAGGGGAGAGAACCAGGGGGCGGGACTGGAAGATAACGAGGGGGCGTCGGAAAGAGAACCATGGGGCAGGATTGGAAGAGAAGGGGGGAGAGAACGGGGAGGGGCGCGTGGGGGAGAAGAGAACCATGGGGGGGACTGGAAGAAAAGGGGGGGGATAGAGAACCAGGGGGCGGGACTGGAAGAGAACCAGGGGTAGGTGGGAAGAGAACCAGGGGGCGGGGCTGGAAGAGAAGGGCGGGGAAGAGAACCAGGGGGCGGGGCTGGAAGAGAACCAGGGGTGGGGGGGAAAGAGAACCAGGGGTGGGGGGGAAAGAGAACCAGGGCGGGACTGGAAGAGAAGGGGGGCGGGGCTGGAAGAGAACCAGGGGGCGGGGCTGGAAGAGAACCAGGGGGCGGGGCTGGAAGAGAACCAGGGGGCGGGGCTGGAAGAGAACCAGGGGGCGGGGCTGGAAGAGAACCAGGGGGCGGGGCTGGAAGAGAACCAGGGGTGGGGGGGAAAGAGAACCAGGGGCGGGACTGGAAGAGAAGGGGGGCGGGGCTGGAAGAGAACCAGGGGGCGGGGCTGGAAGAGAACCAGAGGGCGGGGCTGGAAGAGAACCAGGGGGCGGGGCTGGAAGAGAACCAGAGGGTGGGGCTGGAAGAGAACCAGGGGGCGGGGCTGGAAGAGAACCAAAGGGCAGGGTGGGAAGAGAACCAGGGGTGGGAGGGAAGAGAACCAGGGGGCGGGACTGGAAGATAAAGGGGGGGGAAGAGAACCAGGGGGCGGGACTGGAAGAGAAACAGGGGTGGGGGGAGAAAACCAGGGGGCGGGACTGGAAGAGAACCAGGGGGTGGGACTGGAAGAGAAGGAAGGGGGAAGAGAACCAGGGGGCGGGGCTGGAAGAGAACCAGAGGGCGGGACTGGAAGAGAAGGGTGGGGAAGAGAACCAGGGGTGGGGGGGGAAGAGAACCAGGGGGCTATTGGAAAACTGTGGTCACAGTCCAGGTGTGGTCTGCCTTTTTACAGATAATGTAACGTCTTATTGGTACAAAGTTGCACCCATTTATCACCAAAGGCTGTTTTCAAAATGCAACAGCAAGGCCAGGGCAGCTCAGTGGTGGAGCACTTGCCTCACCAGGGGAAGTCCCTAGGTTCCAACCCCAGCACCACAGAAGACAGAATTGTGCAGCGATTGCAACCCATAAATGGTACAAGAATTAAGTTGTGCAGTTCTGACATAGACCACACGGTCTGAGGCCTAAAATAACTTACTACTAGAACTTTCCTACAGAAGAAATTCCCCTCCTACCCTGGAGGAGATGCTGAGTGGACGTTTTTCTTTCAAAGCAATAGAATTGGGTGGAATTTCTTCTATGTGGGAACTGGAACATCCACAGAATGCCAATTTAATTGGTAGCTAATTAGGAACTCATTTTTCAAGGACACTGAACACACAACTTGAAGGGCTGGGGTCAGCTCAGTGGTAGGTGCTTGCCTAGCATGCATGAGGCCCTGGGTCTGGTCCCCAGTACTGAAAAACAAAATAACAAACCCTAAAACCCCACATAACTCGTGAAAGAGAGAAAGTGAGTACTCATGGCTGGGGAGACATCTTCTTCTAAATGTGCAGGGAGTTCCTGGTTTGGACCTGGAAACCAACACGATGTTATAGTTAAAGCTTCGTCCCGGGATTTCCTAAACTGACATCCAGACCACTCATGTATAATCGAATCAAGCCTTTATTGAAGCATACCAGTGGTGACTGATCAGAACATAAAGCTGTTCCCCTGATCAGCCCCCGACAATTGCAAGGGCGTTCCTTATAAGCCTGAAAACCGCAAAAGGGATGTTCTGGGGTCCAGCCAATGCAAGCCAGCCAGGTTACAGAAGCAGGAGAGTGCAGTCAAGCCGCGGGAAGCCTAACCAATCACAGTTAGCCCAGTCACCCCAGTTACAGAATCAGAGCCCCGTTACCCTAGTTACAGAAACAATACCCCATTAGGTAGTCCTGTGTTCTTAAAGGTTTCTATAGCAAAAGGAAAAGAACATCTTGCCCCAGTCACGACCCTTCTCCTTGGCAAGGTTGTTTTACAGGATGGAGTCACAAAACAAAATGGAGTCACATTTGCTTCTACTCTCACAACGTTATTAGGGAGAGGCCAATGAATCTCTGTCTAGAGTTTCATTAACAGCACCATGAAGTTTACTTAGTTTTTGTGTTTCTTTAGTTTTTTTTTTTAGTTGTTGATAGATCCTCATTTTATTTATGTATTTATATGTGGTGCTGAGAACTGAACCCAGTGCCTCACACATGCCAGGCAAGTGTGCTTCTGCTGAGCCCCAGCCCCATACTTCTTGGTTTTGACAAAGGGGAGCTGCAGACATTAGGGGGTGCTGGGTGAAGGGTGCATGGGATCTCTTGGTACCGTCTTTGCAACTTTTCTATAAGTATAAAATTATTCCCAAACAAAAAGGTTTAAAAATGTGGAACATACCATCAAAGGAGGTAAAATAAAATCACAAATACTGGTGCAATACAGCCGCAATCATCAAGTTACCACAACAGGGAGAGCGGAGTGGGGAAAAGCCTGGGGTAGACAGAAGAGGAGAGAAACACGTGTGGCAGGATCCCCCAGCGAGGTGGCCCTCACACCTCCTGACATCAGAGCAGGGGCTGCAAGTTGCAACAACACTCCAGGTGTCACTGAACCCCCTGGGGACGACTACTCTGGGTTTCAAAAGCCCAGTGTACTTACCTGGGATTGGAGACGATTCTGTGCAACTCATCTTTTCCAAGATGTGCAGGTCACGTTCTGTAGCCAATTGTCTGGGAATCTGTGGATCAGAATTTGTCAGTTTTTTGCTGGTGGCCTCTTCCACTCACACCACAAGGGCCTCTGTAGGTCGTCCTCCAGCTCGGGAGGATCCTTAATGGAGATTTAAAACTCCTTCATTCATCCCCGTTCAGGTCAGCTTTTGCAGAAGGGCCTGCAGGTTAAACTCTGGCTGCAAAGACGCAGGAAGCAACCTGGTTGCTCTAGCTTGGGATGGCAGGGCCCTTGGACAACCCTGGTGGCTCAGCCTTCCCCTTCCTGCAAGCACAGTCCCGCAGGTGTGGGGCGTGGGACACAGACCTGTGACCTTCCTGAGCACAGGTCACCGCCCCCAGCCTCTGTGACGCTCTACCCAAGTCCTGGGGGATCAAGATCCCACCATCCAAGTTGCAGGCAGGGCACCAGCTCAAAACTACAGGCACAGGCCTCTGCCGCAGTGGCGGGCCAAGGGACCTTCTCTGGGAGGTGCAAATGCTGCCCAATGAGGGGGGAGTTGAAGGTATAGAAAATAAGTTTGAGGCCATTTTCCTAAGCTTTTGTCATTTAAAATCCCAGGCCTCAGCCCGAGCAAAGGAACACAGAGGAACATCACCTGACTGGCACCAGACCCTCCACCCTAATGGGTCCTTGACGCTGCCAAGCCACAGGGAACTCCCTATTCACATTCCTGTCCCACCCTAAAGGAAGCCCAGATAACCCAGACCCTGGCTTCAGCCGGCCGCCATTTTCTGCCCTGAAAATGAGCCCTGCCAGGGTCTACAGTTGACTCCGCCACTAAATACAGAATAGAGAAAAGCCTGCTGACCCGAGGTTCGCTGCCCACCTCTGTCAGGAGTGCGCCCTTTGTCCTAACCCAGGTGGTACTGGCTCCACTGCATAAACCCAATCAAAGCTACTCTTCATCTAAAGTGGGCAAATTTAATGGGATAGAAATTTCACGTTAGGGCTGGGGCTCAATGATAGAGAGCTTGCCCAGCATGTGTGAGGCCCTGGGTTCGATTCTCAGCACTGCATATAAATAAATAAAATAGAGGTCCATCAATAACTAAAAAAATTAGAAGAAAGTATGTTTTATAAAACTCATACAAAACCAACGTTAGGAAAACCTACAGAATCACTGGGGGCTCTTCTCTCCAAATCTGTACTCACCAGGGGAGAGCTCAGCTCGAGGCCCCTCGCAAATCCTCCAAGGCTCACAGCAATGCTCCAGCCTCAGAAAGTTCCAGGGTCGAATCCCACGGGAACTGCCCCTCCCCAGAGGAGATGAGGAGTTGACTCCCCAGAGCCAGGACCTGCTCCCGAGTGCACCCGGGGAAGAGGATGGGGCTTTATGAGGCGCTCCACCAGCCTGGCTCTGCGATTGGCCCTTGGGCGGGGTGGGCAGGATTCCTTCCCACCCCAGGCCCAGCTGCTGGGTGGTCCTCACCTGTGATGGGGACTCACAGGAGGCACCTGGCCTGCCCTGGGCCAATCTAACTTAATTGGCCTGGGGGACTGGGAATCAGGATCCTTGGTCCAAGCCCCTTTCTGGATCCCCTGGGTCAGGTGGGCGATCAGGAGGCAACAGGAGACATACACTTTGAGCTCTGTGCAGGGCCCCTGGCTCTCTCAAAAGCCCCTTTAGGATTTTTCTAATAGACGTGTCTTTTGTTAAATATTTGACCTTTTGTCTTCCCTCTCCCAGAAACAGCTACCGAGGTTGAACAAAGTGAAAGAAGCCGGCCACAGTGGCACAGGCCTATAATCCCAGCTATGCTGAGGCAGAGGCAGAGCTGAGGCAGGGGAATGGCAGGTTCAAGGCCGGCCTGGGCAACTCAGAGAGACCCTGTAGCAAAGATCGAAAGGCCTGGGGAGCTGGGCGAGGTGGCGCTCTCCTGTAATCCCAGCGGCTTGAGAGGCTGAGGCAGGAGGATCTCCAGTTCAAAGCCAGCCTCAGCAAAGGCGAGGTGCTAAGCAACTCAGTGAGACCCTCTCTCTAAATTAAATACAAAATAGGGCTGGGGATGTGGCTCAGTGGTCAAGTGTCCCTGGGTTCAATCCCCAGTACCAAAAAAAAAAAAAAAAAAAGGGCCTGGGGATTTGGCTCAGCAGAAGAGCACTTGTCTAGCGTGCAGAGGGCCCTGGGTATGATCTCTGGTCAGGCACACACACAAAGTGGAGATGTCTGTTGCTCTTTGTGAACACGCTCTATCAAGCGCACCTGAGTTTGTGTTAATGGGTGCTATTTGGAAAGCCCCTAGATAATGTGCCACGGGAGGGGGCATATTGCCAGGGACCAGTGGTAGAAATTGGGAAATTCTGATGACCAATAATGTGGTTAACCAGGCCCACCTGAGGAAGCTCCAAAAACAGGCCTCCTTGATGGTGAAAACACGTGCGTCCAGTAGCATGCAGCCCCCCAACTCCCTGGGCGCAGGGGAGCTCCAGGGAGCCCCTCCCCAGCACCTCGGCCTCCGGCTGTCCACCTGGACCTTAAAACAGCTTTGTAAGAAGTGGGTCTACGTGAGAACGAGTCCCGGAGCTCTGCGAGCCCA
The DNA here is from genome assembly GCF_045843805.1 of Urocitellus parryii. NCBI lineage: Eukaryota > Metazoa > Chordata > Mammalia > Rodentia > Sciuridae > Urocitellus > Urocitellus parryii. The sequence goes on from NC_135545.1 coordinate 2,427,687, forward strand.
TCCAGCCACTTAACTGAACACCAGGAGGGGTCACGGAAGCCCCCAGTTCAGAGGCAGGTGGTCAGATCCAGGGCAGAGCCTGGGGCACTCGACTGGCATCTGAACTGAGAAGGGGGACGGGAGGGCGGCAAAGATTCTCTGACCAAATTGTCAGGCTCCCGAACCTTCCCCTAGGAACCTTCCCCTAGGCCCCTGTGTGCCTCCCGGGAAATCCAGTTGTAGCAAGTCAGTGTGGCCAGAACCCCACCGCCATACCTGCTCACGCTCCATGTCCCGTCCTCCACCCCCAGGTGACCGCTGGTCACTCCTGCCTTCAGCAAGAACCCCCAGCCCCACTTAGTGAGGACCCCATCCCAATGCTGCTTCCTATTTTCCATCCATGCCCACCCCTGGCTGGCTCTAACTGCCCCCTGCCTGGGCTGTGGTTAACCAGGCAGTGAACCTGGCAGTGGTCCGAGTGAAGGTCTTTCCACAGTTTGTTTTTTCGTGCTGGGGATCAAACCAGGGCCTTGCACATGCTGGGCAGGCGCTCTACCACTGAGCTACACCCCAGCCCTTTTTATTTTTTGCTTTGACAGAGTTGCCCAGGCTGACCTAGAACTTGGGATCCTCCTGTCTCAGCCTCCTTTGTCCCTAGGATCACAGATGCACTGGCAAAGTTAGCCTTTTTAAAAGACATTTTTATTTGTTACACTTTGTGGTGCTAGCAACCCGACCCAGGGCCTCGGCATGCTGGGCAGGCGCTCCACCACCGAGCCCACCCCAGCCTGTGGGGGTTTTAAAATATACAAATGCGTGGAGATTGAGAAGTTATCTTTTGCTTCTTTCTGACTTCTGTTCTTCCCAGGAATCGGGACTGAAATGTCGGGTAGCATCCCCATGGTTACGTGATTCCCTGGGGAGGATGACAGATTGAAACAGACTTCTGTTGGGATGAGTGGCCTGGGGTGGGGTAGACAGAGCCTGCAAAGGTGACCGGCTGTGTGGGAGAGGAAGAGTGTGGCCTGAACAGAGCCCTTGAGGAGCGGGTAAGAAGCCACAATCCAAAGCCATCCACGGGGCCGAGGGTGCTGAGTGGCAAAGGCTGGGTTTCCACGCCCGGGGGAGAGCAGGTCAGCAGAGTGCCCAGGCCACCAAGTTCCGCAAGCTCGGGGCTCCCAGCGCAGGCAGGGGGATGTCTGCCTCGGAGGACCCTGTCTGGACTGGCTGCCTCTAGACAGACTCCGGAAGCCAGGAGCCAGCTCACGGGGGCCCAGGAAACAGCAGCAGCTGGGCAGGAGCCCCAAGCACAGAGTTCGGGTGAGACGAAGCTGTCCCCACTGCGTGCAGACACGAGAGGTGTGGGCCGTGCCTGCCTCGTGGGTGACATGGCCCCCTGGTGACCGGTGTGGCAGTCGCTCTTCACTTGCATGGCACTACTCTCTAGGACGAAGCGAGTCCTCGGGTCCTTAACTGTGTCCAAGCGCGTAGCAGGTGTGACGTGTCTCGGGGTAAACAATCAGGAGCACAGAGTCCTGGGGTTTTCTTTTCATGCTCTTCTTTGGGGTCTGGAAAGAGCTACTGGTCGGAGCAGAACAGAGGGCACCTGAGGAGACCTGCTTCAGCAAGAGAGGAAGCTGGCCGCGTGTCCCCCCGGCTCAGAGCTTCTGGAGGGCAGAGCCGGTGCCTCAGCACGATGGTGTGCCACAGGCAGAAATGGACCTCAAGAGTGGCCACATCATGATGTGGAACTGCCTCATCGGGAACCCCCAGTGCAGACCTTTGTGTCCGGGGATGTTTGTTTTATTTTGTGGGGCTGAGGATGGAACCCAGAGCCTCATGCATGCTAGGAAGGCACTCGCCACTGAGCCACACCCCAGTCCTGTTTAGTTTTTTTCTTTCTTTTGAGATAGAGTCTCACTAAGTTGCTTAGGCCTCTCACTAAGTTGCTGAGGCTGGCCTTGAACTTGAAATCCTCCTGCTTCAGCCTCCTGAGTACCTGGGATGGCAGATGCACTCCACCACGCCCAGCTCCAGTTCTTTAAAGAGCCACACAAAGGCACACCTAAGACAAACACATGCACACACAAATAACACACACCACCAAAGTGTACAAAAGTAGGCCTTGGCGATGACAGACAGTCATGTACTTGAGCAAACAAAAAACATCCCTGAAATTGTGCATGTGGTGTGACTGTCACTCACGACTGCACACTTGTGTTCTGTGTCCATCTGTATATGGCGTGGTATATCCAAACCTGCTAGACCAGGTGACACACAGCTGTGGACGGAGGACACTTCCTCACACGCAGGACCGAGGTGACTGGTTTTCACGTAATCCTAGGCACGACTCAGGTCCGCCCTGTGTGTGGTCTTCCTGCCTTGAAGGTGGTTCTCACGCCACTCTCCCAGGAGGACTTCCCTGCCTACTACTGAAGCCGGACGGCAGTCAGTGTAGCGAGACAAATAGGGTCAAGTTGAGAAAACAGAGGCCAGTTTGAGTCTGGGAAGTTGGAAATCACCTCTGGGAGGTTGGACCATTTATGTCTCCGAAGCCCTTTGCTATTCCGCCTGCCACTAAGGTAGTTAAGCATCTAGGAGCAGAGTGCTGCTGATCTACGCCACCTGGGCTACCCACCTGCTCCCCAGGCCATCCCACACCTCCCCGGTCACGGTGCAGGCTGAGGGGAAACGGACGAGGTAGCAGACAAGAATCAGGGGAAGAGGGGGAACTGGGACGTGCCAAGGGGACAGGACTTCCCCACCCACGGACTCCGCCTTGGGTCCTCGTCTTCCACGGGGAGAAGTATGTTTGCAATCTCTCCGAGCCTCTCACTTTCCACTCGACGCCTGCCTGGGCGAGCTTCTCTGGGGTTAAACTTCAACCCTGGAGGAAGCAGGATTTGTCATGGTCACCGGCAACCGGCGGTCTCAGTGTAAGTAACACCGGTGGCCCTCTCTGGCCCACTCACCTGTTCCAAGAATGTCCAAGACACCCCCACCCCCCACGGAGCTGATCACCTGCCCCATTTGCTCCTGGCTGGATCCCGGGACAGTGTGTGCACCGGGCGGCACACTGAGTTCTGGTGGTGAGCAGCTCTCTGCCCTCCACAGGCTCTGGGGGTGCTCCCTCACCCCTCTGCACTGTCAGGAGCTGGCATCTGCCCTCGTGAGCAACCCAGACGCTGGAGACTCTGGACCTGGGCCAGAACACCTTGGGCCTGAGCGGAGTGACCGTGCTCCTGGAGGCCCTGAGGGACAGCAGCGGGCCCCTGAGGACGCTCAGGTATGGTCTTCCTGCTCCACTCGTGGGCTTCCCTCGAAGGGATCAGTGCTGCCCAGGAAGGGGAGACGGGGTGACACACCCCTTTCCCAGCAGCCCCTCGCCTAGGGGAGTCCGTCCACGGCCTGCTTCTCCTAAGCGCTTCTCCTGGAATCGAGTGTTGTCCAGTGTTGTCCAGCACACTCAGTACCGGGCACGCGGATGCCCAGACCCCCTGGGGCTCAGGCTGGAGCTCGCCTGTGGGTGTGCAGGACTGGCGTGGGCGCACCGCACACCCCAGCCAGGATGTGTGGTTTCTGCTTTGCCATCTCCCTGGTCCCAGGGTTGCCTGGGTCCCCGCTGAGCGGAAGCTGGTTCTCCAGGGGTTTCCCTGACGTGGGAACACCTGCAGCCCTCCAGTTCCTTGATCTGTCTTTGGCTTCCTCTGGCCTTTCCCCAAAGCCCTTGTAGACGGCTCCTCCCTTCCAGCAGAGCAGACCACAGGTGTGCACACTGTCTCCAGAGGCCCAGGGAGAGGAGAGCGAGCCGTCCCCACCTGCCAGGTGGAGCAAGGCAGAGGAGGAGGGCTTTATTTAAGATACAGGCAGGACGGGAGCTGGCTGGGAGCTGGCCAACCCTGCTCTGGTCCTCTGTGCACCGTCCCTCCTCCATTGCCATCTCTTTTCGGGGAGGATTGGGGTAGGGACCAGTAAGCGGTGTTCCTATTTCTCACCCCTGGTAAAAGTTGTGGAACCTGTGACATCCCCCGGTGGCCAGCCCACTGTCACTCGCTCCAGGAATGCAACTCCTGCTTCCACAGGAATGTCCCAGCTGGCCTCATTCAGGGGCTGTTAGTTGTCGACATGGCGACCACTCAACCTGGTCTGCAGTGCAGGGGTGTGTCGGGGACTGGGAGCAGTGGAGCCATAATGCCACCAAGAAGTATGGTGGGGACCTCGAGCCCTGTGGCCTCCCGCCTCATGTTGTGGTCTGGACCTATTTCTGTCCCCTGTAATCCCTCAGCGACACCCTCCGCCATCCCATCTCACATGAGCGGGGCTGGACATGCGATGTTTCATCCTGGGGTTCGCTCTGGCATTCTTGGTTCTATGAACGCCCCCCCACCACTGTGACTCGGGACCAGGGCCCTTGTCCACGAGCCACACCCCCTGCCCTTTTCATTTTCTATTTTGAGACAAGTTCTCACTAAGTTGCTTAGGGCCTGGCTAAGTTGCCCAGGCTGGCCTTGAACTTGTGATTCTCCTGCTTCCGCCTCCCCAGCTGCTGGGATTAGAAGTGCCCCAGCGTGCCCGGCTCTACTGAATGTTCGACTAACCAATATCTTCTTGGCTTTAGAAAAAATTCACTCATTCACTCAAATATTTTGGATTTTAATAGCACGTGGGTGTGGGGCACAGTATGAAAACTGGATACATGTATAGAGTGTGTGCTCATCACATCAGGGTCTTCAGTAATTCTATCTCCTTGAACATTTAAAAATGATTTTAATTGACCTGTAATAATTGCATGTATTTATGGGGGTACAGTGATCATATTTTTTGAGGTGCTGGGGATCAGACCCAGAGGTGCTCTACCACTGAGCTGCACCCCAGCCCTTTGTCTTCATTTTGAAGCGGGGTCTTCCCAGGTTTCCCCGGTTGGCTGTGTGAGTAGCTGGGATCGAGGGTGCGCCCGCACTGGCTGGCTCAACGCTGCACTACACGTGTACAGTGAGTGCTGACCCAGTGGCACGGTGCACGTTTCCGTGTCCTTATCACCTTGTGGAGCCTTTGGGCTCCTCTTCTAGTGACTCAAGACGTACACTAGGCCGCTGTGAACCACGGTGCCCTCCCTGTGCCGTGGAACGCCAGGGCTGAGCTTCTGTTTGGTGCTGTTCAGTCTCCTCTGTCCTCCTGCACCTTCCCCGCCCTCTGGGAATCTCTGTTCTGCATCCAGATGGACTTCCAGCTTCTGCGCTGGGGAGACGCGTGGACTTGTCTGTCTGAGCCGTCTTTCTGGGGAGGTCATCTGGCTGCGGTGAGCGCCTGTCTCTCCAGCGGGCAGCACCTGGGCTGCTCCCACCTGGCTGGACAGGGAAGGTCAGTGGGAGGGGCTGCCTGAGGACAGGTGCGCCAGCAGAGGGGACAGGAGTGAGGCTCTGTGTGGTGATTACAGAAAGGACTGCGCTGGGGGAGCCCGTTGCTGGGTTCTTGAGGTCTCTGCAGGACGTGTGTCTGCACTCTGACGTTTCTCAGGATTGCTATTTTGTGGATCCAAAAACGTCTCCTACAGCAAGTGTCCTGAAACCTTCCTGGGCCCCTTGGGCCGTTTGTGGTGAATTTTGGGACAACAGAACTAGCTTTTCTGTAAACGCTGATGTCCTCTGGGTCCCCCAGGTTGAAGATGGATGCGTGGAACGCGAAGGTCCAGGAGGTGCTGAGGGAGGTGAAGGAGAGCAACCCTGGCCTGGCCCTGGACAGTGCCGTGGGGACGAGGGCTCCCTCCTGCTGCCAGTTCTTTTTCTCCACACCCTCCCTCCTGGCTGTGTGTCCCAGGGGGGTCTGGTCTCGCTCTCATGGTGGTGGTCCCTGGGCTGGGGGTCCAACGTCGGCTTGAGCATCGATTTCTCTCTTCACAGCGAGTTCTGATCACGGGCACCTCGGGGGTAATAAAGGGAAGGTCCTGAGCTTGGAGCTGCCTTTGTCCATGTGCTGGGGGGGGGTCACAGGGGCGTGGCTGGCGGATCAGCTGGGAAAAGGGCGGCCTGGGAGTGTGCTCAGGACTGTCCATTCCTATCCTTGGCCTGATTCAGTCGCTGCCTGGTGACTACAGGATTGATGTATGTATGTATTTCTAAATATTGTTTTGGTTGTAGATGGACACAATCTTTATTTTTGTGTGGTGCTGAGGATGGAATCCAGTGCCCCATGTGTGCCAGGCAAGCGCTCCACCGCTGAGCGGCAGCCACAGGGTCAGTATTGTTGTTATATCCTAACTTGGGATTTGGCAGAATTTTTTCCCCAAAGGGCCAGATAGTCACTTTTAGGCACCGAAGGCCACGTAGACCCCACCACACTGCTCAGCCCTGCGCTCAGAGCAGGGAAGTGGCCACATGGGTCAACAGGTGGGCAGGACTCTGTGCCAACAGGGGCTTGGCCCTGGGCCACAGTGCTCCAAACCTCCCGTGCACTTGGGTGACATATCTACATATCATGCAGTGCTGGGGATCACACCCAGGGCCTCGTGCACGGGGCGAACCTCTACCACTGAGCTGCATCCCTAGCCCTTTAAACATATTTTAGTGGAACTTGGCAGAGATTTCTCCAGAGAGATTTATTTATTTCATAAGCAAAGGAGGGCCAGCCCAGAGCCCCTTTGAGGGGGGTGTCCTTGGAGTGTGAGCTGCTGCCCTTGGGACTGACCGTGGGCAGTGCTGAGAGAACTTGCTGTTGTCACATGAGGGGGGAGCTGCTGGCGTCCTGCAAAGACCAGAAAGGCATGCCCACCCCCAGCCCAGAGAGGTCCTGCCCTGCAGGCCCGGTGCTGAGGAGGCACAGGATGTGGGACGGGGGCTCTGGACATCCTGGGGGCTGAGGTTTTAACAGCTCCTCTCTGGTAGGTGAGAAAAACCTCCTGCCCCTGTCTTTATTTACCCAGTGGGGAGACTGGGGGAGGGGACCCTGGGGACACTGTTCAGGCAAGACCCCTTCACAGGCTTCAGCCCCAGAATGGCTGACCCCTAGGGCCAGACCCTCTCAGGGTGGGTCCCCTGTGCCCCGGGGTGCAGCTGTACCCGTGTTTCCTGCCCACTGGGGCCAGCAAGACCCGTGAGATTTAAAAAGAGAATAGAAAACAGTGAAATGTGCAGGGACAGATGGGTGTTTCCGGGGCGGGGGAGGGGACGCAGAGTGACTTGCTCCTGGCTACGGAATTTCCCTGGGTGACTTAAGCTCTGAAAGTCGCTGCCTGTGATTGTGAGGGCTAAGTCCCGGCTCAGTTCCTCCCCTGGGAAGGTCACAGTGGGAGACGGGATGTGTGTGTGCTGCCACCACAGCAGGGCTCCAGGCATCCCAGGTGTGCCCAGGGCAGAACCCCCAGCCGCCTACTGCGCCTGTGAAAGTGGACTGGAAGTAGGAGTGACTCCTGCAGGTGTCCAGGTCGCAGCAGGAGAGGAGGTGGCACGGAAAGAGGAGGGTGCAGAGTGGGGAGACATGGGCTCAGACTGGGGAGGCCGGGGCCACAGCACCGCGACCGCGGGAGGGGCCGTCCCCGGGTGTTTGAGGCGTCACTGCGGGGCTTCGCTTACCTCAGCCAGGAGGGAGGTGGGTGGCGGGGTGAGGTTGGAAGCCTTCTTTTCCCTGAACAGGTGAGAGCACAGTAACTGGGTGAATGTCACATTTACAGCCATCCCAAGACCCCCGTGGGCCTGGCCTGTGGCTGCTACCCACCCCACGTGGTCTCGCTGTGCCCGCAGCTCTAGAGAAAGCTGAGTTTGTACGTCGGGCCCAGCAGGACTGGCAACCATGAGGCAACCCTGAGGCATGCTGGGTGAGCGTGCCACCCGTTCTAGCCTCAAACCGCGGTTGCACCATAGTGACATTGTGGTGGCCTGCAGGTAACTTGGACCCTGGGAATGAAGCCGAGGACCAGGGTGCTGTGACTATCTGAGGGCCACACTGGCCTTCATCTACGGGGGACAGGGTGGTTTATGGAACAGCTTGTGTTTCCATAGCTGGTTTTCTTTTTCTTTCTTTCTTTTTTTTGTGGGGGGACCAGGTATTGAACTCAGGGGCACCTGACCACTGAGCCCCAGCCCCAGCCCTATTTTGTATCTGATTTAGAGACAGGGTCTCACTGAGTTGCTTAGCACCTTGCCGTTGCTGAGGCTGGCTTTGAACTTGAGATCCTCCTGCCTCAGCCTCCTGGGGTGCAGGGATCACAGGCGTGTGCACCTTATGCCCGGCCATATTTGGTTTTTCCCTATGGAAGAAAATGAAACAACTTCTAAACATGAACTCATGATAAAATAGGCAGAGAGCACCCAGTTAAACAGGAGGGATGAAGATGCCGCTGGGTTGGTGAGAGGTTTTAAAGGCTCTGCGGGAACTCGGAAGCCTAAAGTGCTTGGTGGGGCCGGGGAGCTGTTCCGCGGTGGAGCCTCACATGGCACATGCGGCCCTGGGTTCCAGCCCCGGCACCAGGAAAAAAAAAGTGTTCACCAATGAACGTGAGTTGGTATTCCTACCATCTACAAAAGATGCACGGGGCCGGGAAGGCGGCTGGAGGTTACCCGTGTCTGTCTGCCGTGAAAATCTTTACCTAGAAGACATTTGCCCAGGTTGGAGTTTCACGGTCCCAGCAGACATGACACTTGTCAGGAAACCGACGTCTGTGCCCCCTGTAAAGTCCTGTGATGGGTGCATCAGGATCATACAGGCCAGGCGGGGTTCACGGCAGGTTGTGTGACGACACCCGCACACTGTGGTCAGTTTCATTTCCCTGTCCCCCTTTCCCTCGAGTCCTACCCACTGTGCTGTTTTATGAAAACCACTTCCCTCCTCGTTTCCAACTTCCACAGATGAGAGAGCATCCCTGACTTCCTGCTTCACATTTCACTCAGCAGAATGTTCCCCAATTCCCACCACATACCAGCAGGGACATGGTTTCACTCTCCTATGTAGCTGAGTGGAACCACTAATGCACACACACACACACACAGGTACACATGCACACACGCACACATGCACATGCACACACACATATGCACATACACATGCACACCCACGCACACCACATCTTCCTCATCCGCTCATCGGCTGAAGGACGCCTGGGCTGGTTCCATGACTTGGCTGTGTGACTTGTGCCACTACGGGGATGTGGATTGGGTTCTTTGGGGTAAGCACCCAGGAGTGCACGGGGGTCACCTGGGGTCCCACTCCCTATGCACACGACGTGCCACCTGGCCTCTGGTTCGCGTGGCTGGTTTGTGTGGGGCCTTCCAGCAGTGGTGTGAGCAGGTGGGTGGGTGGAGAGAGCAGGTGTCACGAGCAGGTGTGGCCTCGTCCCGCTGGTGAGTCCAGTTGAACGAGGGAAGTGGATGAAGGGCTCTGAGGGCTCAGAGAGCAGCTCGGGGCTTCAGTCTTAGAGAAGCGGAAGGCTGGGCGTTGGGTGCCGCCAGCCCAGCCAGCATCCCGGGCGGCTGGGACTCAGAACCCTGAGGGACCTGCAGTGCACCTGTGGCCACCATAGAGCCCAGGCAGCGGGAGGGCTGAGAGCCCGAGAGGGTGTCCGAGAGGAGGAAGTGGTCAGAGGGCGGGATCTGCTGATGGAGGGGGTGGTGACAGCGGAGGAGGCTGCTGCGCCTTCCAGGAAGCCCTGCGGTGCTGGCCACAGGAAGTGCACCGAGGAAGCAAGTGCAGGGCCAAGACCCAGGCGGGGGTGGGCTGGGGTGGGCACAGGGGTCAGCCAGGCGGGTGACCCCGTGGCAGGGTGGGTGGGGCGAGGCGGGCCTTCTTCCCCGAGTGCCTCCTGGTCTGGAATCCCAGCCCCTCTCAGCATGCAGTGGATCACCGCTCATCTCAGATGACGCCAGGATGGCCCAGCGGGGAGCGGAAATTGGGGTGTCTGACCCCGGGAAGGCAGCCGTCCCAGGGCGGACTTTGGGTCTTGGTCCTTACCTCCTGCCTCTGTGGTGGACCTGTGGCGTGGAACGGGAAGATTTCCTGTCCTGGTCTCCCCGGCGGCATGGCTCAGGACCACCAAGACTCAGAGGCAACCTGTGGCCCGTCAGCCGGGGCGAGTGCAAGGGGTGCAATCAGCTAAGGGGGGAGCGTTCGCTGCAGCCCTGCTGGGCTGGAGAGGACGGCGGGGTGGACAAGCCACTCGAGGACCCTGCAGCTGTCCGCCTTCACCCAGGAACACGCTTGTGTCAGATTCACCCACGGGGTCCCTGAGCTCCAGAGCCCCCCATCCCAGGTCCCCACCACCCCAAGAACTTTCAAAACTAGGACAAGAAAGAAGGGAGGGAAAGTTCTGTGAGCATGTGACAGGCAGTGCGCGCGAGATCTCGCACGAGGGATCCCGAGCAGCCAAGCTCACAGAGCAGAGTGGGGTGGCGGCAGGGGACTGGGGCTGGGTGGGTCACAGTCACAACTTCAGTTGGTAAGAGGAACAAGTCCTGGGGACCACAAGTATAGCCTGGCGGCTGATGAGCAGCACCATGCAGTTCCCTTGGACAGTGCAGAGCCGATTCCTGGTGTGCCCTCCTCTCCCAGTCCCATGGTCACCTGTGAGGTGCCGCCATGCTGATTGGTGGTGTCACTACAGTGTGTGTGTGTGTGTGTGTGTGTGTGTGTGTGTGTGTATCCAGGCACCTCATCGCACACCTTGAGAAGGTACAGTTGCTCTCCCGTCCTGGGGGTCCAGTCCAGGGCCTTTATGTGCCCGGCGAGTGCCCTCCACTGAGCCGCCCAGCCTGACACAATTGGCACTGGTCCATTGTTCTCCACTCAGCTGGGGTGAAGCTCCAGGGCAGGGTGTGAAGAGGGGCTGCCAGCTGTGCTCTGCCAGCAGGTCCCCTTCTGCGCCTGCCAGGGGTTCCGCACTACATCCACACGAATGGGCAGTAGTAGGGGAGGTCAGCTTCCCCTTTGTCTGCCCAGGGTCCACTCTGTTAGCTCCAGGGACCCTGCCACCTCCTCAGCCATCCCTCCAAACAATAAAACATGGCTTCTGTGCCTAAACAGTGTCAAAGGTAACCACTTCTCTGTGCGGTCCCCCAACTTCTCCTGGAATAACGCAGGAGCCTCCTAACAGTCTCAGGGAATTTGTCCTCCTCTTCCAAGTGTCCCACGTCACCTGAGGACTCACCCCCCCATGCCTACATGCAAACATGTGTGACCTACCTGTCCCTAGAGCCCCTGGTGGCCCCTGTCTGCCCTCGGGAGGAGGCCTAGGCCTTGCCGAGGTCTGGCTGCCCTGGGTGATCTGCTCTCCGCGCAGGGTCACACTCCTCCCTGCCCTCGGTGACCTCCTGGTGGTGGCTGCGTGAGTCCCCACTCATCTCCACAGGAACACGAGCACATTGTTCTTTCACGTGCCCACAGAACTGGCTCCGGGTACTTTCCTTCCTCACTCTTCTGCTCGTTCTGAAAGTTCACGGGTGGCGGGACCTGGGATGGGGGGCTCTGGAGCTCAGGAGCCCGCGGGCTTCAGAGGTGAATCTGACCCAAGCCCGTTCCTGGGTGAAGGCGGGGAGCTTGATTCTCACCCCCGTTCTGTGACTTTTCAGGATGCCGTGACCCAGCCGGGGGCAGCCCCCTAGCCCACGACTTGGGCACCCAGCCTGGTGTCTGGCCAGCAGGAGTGGGGGGCAGCTACACTTCCACACAGGGCCAGGGCTGGGGAGGGCCGGTGGGTCAAGGCCAGGCAGGTGCAGGGTCAGGTCCTGTGACGGCTGAGTTGTGGCCCCTCCCCACCCCAACATGGCCCCCAGGTTACTTGGAAAAGTGATTAAGGTGAATGAGGCTGCTGAAGACGCCTGCTGCTATGTCCTCATGTCCCTAAGGGATCAGGACACAGAGGGACGAACTTGGAGGACACAGGGAGCCCCCAGAGGGGCCTTGGGAGGAGCCAGCCCTGCCTGACCTTGACGTTGGACTTTGGTCCTCAGAGCTGAGAGCTAAGGTGTTGCTGACCAGCCACCTCCCTGCCGTGACAACCCCAACAGACTAACAGCCTCGTCATTTACAGCTCTGAGATTTTGTTCATCGTGGACATTGTCGGCATTCATTTGAATTTTAATTTAATTTTATTTGAATATCATCTAGCTTGGCAACAGAGGTTTTTGGTGCTCTTCCCCCTCACCCTTCATTTTCTGCTGGGATATAGAATACGTTCAGGGTTTCAAAATGCGTCACGCAACTGTGGCAATTGTGTGGCAACTGGGCTCACCCTGTGAGGTTTGGGGAGAGATTTTTGGTGGGACTGGAGGGGACCCAGGAGGCCTTGGTGGTCAGGGCCCAACATGTAAGCCTCGGGACATAAAACTTGTACCTTATTTTCCCAAGAGGTCTCTCCCTGCCGTAAATTAGGAGATGAAACATCCGAGTCTCACAAACTCACCCCAACAAGTCCCTCTCAGCTCGGGATGAAGCTGGTGTGGGGAGACTGCAGTTCGATAAGAATCTAGAAATTCTTGGACCTTAGAACACCTGGTCAACGAGGGACGGAGGAGCGGAGATTCAGAACGGGGACCTGGGAGTGAGGAGAGCGGGTCCCAGCCCCATCTCCATGGTACAGAGAATAGCATCATGGCCGCCGGGGGTAGTGTGACGCTGGAGCTCCGGGCTGGGCTGTCTGTCAGCCTGGACTTGACATCTCCTGATATTCCACAGAAAACTCAGATTTCTAAAATTCACCGGGTCCTCTCCAGGTGCCAGAACATCGAGGGGCGGGGGACCATAAGCGCATCAGCGGCCCACGGGGCAGGAGCCCCACGGGGTGGGGGGTGTCCAGACTGCACTGTGGGGGCTCAGGGGTCTCAGTCCCCACTGCCGGCCGGCCCTGGTCCTGCACCTCTTCACTTAGCAAGCCTTCCAGAAGCTCCTTCCGTGGTGAGGACGGTGGTGCAGCCCTCCGGGCTGACCTGGACTTGATTCCCAGTTCACTGTGGGGACGGGTCTATACAGCATCCTGCTCAAGCGCTATCATAAAGGAAAGTCGGGAGCCTTGGGGGACAAGTGGCATCGGGGTTGAACTGGAGGTTTGGGGAAGCTCTCCTGGAGGTGACGATGCCACTCAGAGCCCTGGGGACAGGGCAGGGTGTGGGCAGAGAGGAGGCTGGACTCCCTGGTGGCGTGGGGGACCACGTCTGCACTGTGCCCTTTGTCCAGGGCCTGCGCTGGCTGCAGCCCAGGACCCAGAGCGACCGGCAGGCATCTCTAGTGTGGTGGGTGACTGTGTTGAATGCGTCCTGCAGAGGAGGGAGGGAAGGAAGGAAAGGCCACCATGGGAAGTGGGAAGGAGGAGCTCCAGGGCCGCGCTCCCGGAGGAGGGAGTGTTCAGTGTCAGGAGCCGTCCCTGGGTTGCCTGTGGTCACCACACATGGAAGCCTTGTGGATAGGGACATCTGGTGTCTGGGAACGACCAGTGGACATCTGCTCTGTTCTACTGCCCCAGGACAGTGTGGATCTCTCTCGTTCTTCCGGGGCCCCCACAGCACCAGGGATGGGTGTGACCTGCCAGGATGTCAATCAACCTGCTGACCGCAGACATCACCACAAGACTCCGCCCTTGAAACCTTACCCCTGCCTTGATGGAC
>NC_135545.1:6073356-6147913 GCF_045843805.1 Urocitellus parryii
AATGGTACTTTTTTTTTGTCTTTTACTTATGGTACTGGGAATTAAACGTAGGTTTCACATATGCTAAGCAAACACTCTACCACTGAGTTACATCTCCAGTCCTTTTTATTTTGAGACAGGGTCTTGCTAAATTGCCAAGGCTGGCCTTGAACTTGCCATCTTATTACCTCCACCTCCTAAGTCACTGGATTGCAGGGGTATGCCCCCCAGCCCAGAAGCTAAAGAAGAGTCTTTGACACTAGAAACCTGGCACATACCACCTTAACCAAATGAAGAAAATTAACATTATGAGTAATGGGACAACTTGCCACCACACGCCTCCAAGTCCCCTGAACAGAGGCCAGGGCATGGTTTCCCCAGCATCACTGCTGAGGGTGCAAACCTGATCCAATCACGAGGCAAAAGCACACAAACTCAACGACAGGACATTCTATCAAACTACTATCCTGGACTCTTCCTAATGTCGATGTCACAAAGTCCAAGGAGGGCTAAAGAATGGATGCGGGAGATTAAAAGGGACCTGCCACCTGAGGTAATGCATGTTCACCATCCCGTGAGGCATACACAGGAATGTTCCATACTGTTTCTGTAACTTGTCTTTAAATTCAAAATTATTTCAAAACTAGAAGTTTAATAAAATAGAAAAATAAACTTGATGAATCAAAATAACTTTAACATCCCACACACCATTCCCAGAAATTCCACCACGGGACCTGCCCTGCACAGAAAATGGCTATACAGACACTGCTTATGCTTAACTACGGAAAAACCTAGCTAAATTCACAACTCACTCCTTTTACCAAAATTCCTTATTTTTTAACATGAAAAAAGAATCTTTGGTATATGTTCTAGAAACAAACATGGGTCATATTTAAAAAAAAAAAATGGTGTTAAGGAAGGCTATTAATATAACCATTAAAAATTACTTCCAAAAGAAGGCTGGGGATGAAGCTTGGTGGCACAGTGATTGCTTGTTTACATGAGACCCTAGGTTCAATTCCCAGTACCCTCCATTACTTCAAAAAGAGCCAGTACAGTAGGCACATGACTGTGATCCTGAGGATTCAGGAGAGGGAGAAGATGGAGACTATTTTCATTTTATTGCTTTCACTTATTATATATCATTACATTATATAACTCATGATATTAATGCAAATTAAACACAGTTTAATGTAAATAACTTTTTAAACAGGGTATGACCCATGGCCCCCTCCTGCCAGGCCCCAGCCTCAGCTCACCCAACTTCATCTTCTTGAGTGTGGAATCTGAGTCATCTCGGGGCCGCTTGCGGGCATCCTTGCTGCTGGGCATATTTCGGGCAATCTCAGCCTGAGGTGTGCCCAGGTCCACCAACAGGGTGGTGATTTGGGCCTGGAACTCCAAAGAGGCTGGGTGCTTGAGCACACTCAACAGGTGCAACTTGAGGTTCTTGCGTACACTGCTCACCTGCGATTTGGCCAGTGTTGGCGGGAGGTTGGCTGTAAGAAGAAAGGCAGGAGTTTGGTGCTGTGGACAGATCTCCAGGAGTCCTGCTAGTCTAAATTCCCAGCCCCAATCTAGGCCAGTGGTCTTGCAGGCAACTCCGAGGAAAGCTCTGTGTTCTGAGATCTAGTGTGCGGCTCTCCCCCTTATAGGCTGATGCATAAAACCCTTAAGTGTACTAGTCCCCTTCACAGAGAAAAACACAACCTCCACTTTATTAAACATAAAATCTCAGGTCCCTCCATCTCTGGTCTCCATTCTAAACCCTTCCCCTGTGTAGGGCTATAATTGGACCCTCACTTCCACAAACTCCCCTTCCAATGTCTGCTGGTCACCTTGATGAACCAGTCTCCCCTGCTCGAGCGCAAAAGAAGATGCCTGTAATTTTGCCTGCCCAGTGTCCACTGTCCCTTCCTCAGCCAACAACACTCCCATTCGTCTTTGAGAGGACCACCTCGTCTCCATCCTCCATCCAAGTGCAAGTGAGACCGGGGGCCACTGAGAACACAACATTCCCCTGGCCACTGTGATTGGTTCAGGGATAGGCTTATAATTTCTGCTCAGCCAATCAGAAACAATGAGCATCAGTCCTTGGACTTTTGCTGGAATGATGGGGAAGCAGGCACTCTCTTTCCCTGGCGGTTGCTAAGTGGTTGGAATGGAAGCCTGGAGCTATGGGACACCTTCTTCGTTACCCCAAGGAAAGACCCAGAAAAGGAAATCAACACTGAGAAGATAGAGCCAAAAGGTGGACAGAGACTGATCCGTGATTCTGCATATACTCATGATTCAACTCCAGACTTTCAAGTTTTTATCTGTGTAGAAATGCAGAGAAAATATTCTCTATTTCTAGATACCCATCAACAAACATTTTGCTGATTATAGAATATATAGCCTCCCCTTTTGGAGGCCAGAGGGAAAGGCTAGAATAGAAAGTATTTCATAGACTTTATGCCATTTCACTCACATGCATTTTGATATTAAAGCCAGTTTGGGTTTCTTTTTTTTAATTTGCAGTGTTGGAGATCAAGCTAGGCAAGTACCCTACGAGTGACATCCCTAGTCCTTAAAGTCATTTTGGAACTAGGTTTCTGCCACATGCTAAAAATTACTATCTAATACAGAGAACCCTTCCCTCGTGCCCACAGTGGCTAGAGCGACAACAGCACTCAGGGGCACTACCTATCTCACATCTCTTTATGCAAGGGAAGTGTGGCCAGTGGAGAGGTGAGGGAGGGGCTCGACTTACCATGCAGGGTTTCATAGGCCTGGATCACCTCAGACATGAACATGGGTCTTTGACGGGCGATATTGGCGAGGGAGCCCAGTGCTGTGGTCAGGTTGATGGAGGAGATGGCAGGGTGCACCATGAACTTGAGCAGCTGCTCCAAAGCTGCCTTGCCCTCTTCCCACAGCACATCTGAGAGAAAGGAGAAAACCTGTTAGCAGGGTCCTTTCTCCCAGTCCTTTGGAGAGAGAAGCTTTGGGGCTTAAAAGAAGGCTGAGTCCTGATACTCAGGTGTCTAGATGTCAGGAAAAAGAAAATTTAGTGCCAGAGGTGCTCCCCCACTGAGCTCATCCCCAGCCCTCCTTTTATTTTATTTCTTATATTTTGAGATAGGACCTTGCTCACTTGTTCAGACTGGCCTCAAACTTATAATCTTTCTGCCTTAGCCTCCTCAGCAGCTGAGATTATAGGTGTGTACTACCATGGCTAGCCTATGAGACTATTAATAAGTATAAAAATTAAGTTTTGAGAATGTTAAAGCATAGGTTTACAATAACAGAATACTAGAAATAATTTTAAATATACATCTATTGAAAACTGACTACAAGAATTATATTGTTATTAGGCACGGTGGCACATGACTAGAATCCTAGTGGCTCAGGAGGCTGAGGCAGGAAGATCACCCCAAGTTCAAAGCCAGCCTCAGCAGTTTAGTGAGGCCCTAAGCAACTCAAAATAAACAGAAAAAAGGGCTGGAGATGTGGCTCAGAGGTTAACTACCCTTGAGCCACATCTCAATCCCTGGTAGCCTCCCACCAAAAAGAACTATATTGCTAAATTTTGAATACATACATATATACACACATAGACAAAGAACTTACAAGTCTCTTGTAGTACCACTATCCTTAATCCAGTCCCTAACAGTTAATGCTTAAAAAGTTTGGTAGGTAAACATACTGAATTCCATATTATTTGAAATAGTGAATAAAACACGATGTAAATGTTGATTGACAGAGAACTGCTTATCATAACATGAGGCCACCACATCATGGAATATTGTGGAACATGTGAACATGGTTTTGGTAGGAAAGGATGTCATTCTTATTGTTTAAAGAAGTTGTTAAATGTTACATAAGAATAGTTAATACTTACAGAATGCTCTGATGCCAGTCATACTATCTTACCAAATCCCATACCTCCACCCTAAAGTAGATGCCATAATAATGGTCCCCAGTTTAGCAAAAAGGAAACAGGCTCAGAGAAAGAAAGAGTAAGTCACTTGCCCAATGGAAGAGCTGAGAGTCAAACACAAGCCACAACACCCTAATGTTTTCAGCTGAAAATATAAAGCATGGTCTTGATTTTGCAAACCAAAAAGCAAACACAGCATCCCTGGAAGTAGTTTGGAAGAAAAATCATGCTCTTTCCAGTGTTCACCTCCCTTCCCCACTGGGGAAGAGAGGCTATCCCCCACATCCCCAACCCATATCACTTGCCAGTTACAGCATACATATGTACTACTTTAATAATTCAATTAAGAAAAGCATGAAATAACTGATATTTATTAGTTTTCACTCTCACAGAACCTCAATACAAGCCTGTTTAAGAAAGGAAAGTGTAGTTCAGAGAGGAGTAACTGGCTCAGCCATATGAGGAAGTGGTAAGCAGGATTGAAGCCTAGCCTCAGGGCTCTTAACCGCTGAATTACCTGTATTATGTTGTCTTCAGAAAGTAAAACAAAAGCAGGGGCTGGGGTTGCAACTCAGTGGCAAAGCGCTTGCCTTGCACATGTGAGGCAATAGGTTCAATCCTCAGCACCATATAAAAATGAATGAATAAAACAAAGGCATTGTGTCCACGTTAAAAAACAAAAAACAAACATTATTAAAAGAAAGTCCGGGGGTTGGGGGGAAGGGTGCCAGTATGGACAATGGCAGCAGAGGATGGGCACCACTCACTGTATTGGATGTAGGGGTGGTCTCGAGGGATGCGGTCCAGGCTGATGTCATGCTCCTGGCGTCGGGGTACCTCTGAATCAGCCACTCGGGGTGACAGGGTGACAATGAGGCCCTCGACAAATTTGATGGCGTGGGTTCGTATTCCATCATTGTCAGAATCTAACAGTAAGATGATGTCCCCAGCCATGGCAGACACCATGTCCCAACAGGCTTCCTGGAGATCACTGATGACCCGTGACTTCACCATCCACTGCCAGAAGGCCAGGGAGGAATAGAAGAAAAAGAGAGGGACAACACATCAATCACCAGCACCTTGCACTATTCCTAGAGACCTGTGGATGACGAGAATATTCATCTGGTTAACAGTTACTGAGTCCCAACGGTCCCCAGCTCAGTTTCAGGTGATGCTGAGGACAGGACCCTGTCTGGCTCTGCCCTGGTATGATTCGCAGTAATAACCCTTTGTCTTCAGATCCTAAGGAAGACAAGGGAGTAACAACGCTGACCTCAGGGTGGTGGTGATTAAATGGCCTCATTAATCTCACTGACACCAATGAACAGTTCCCTAGTGTGTCCTCTTTATATCCCAGCCTAAAATCGATATTCACATAATTCTTCCAACAGGGCCTGGTTCCCTCACTGGGCTGAGTTCTGTGAAGGCAGAACCTGGAGTATCTTGGTCACTGCTGTGGCCCTACAGGGATAGGCAGAAAGGAGGTGTCTGGGAAATGTTTGGTAAATGAATAAATGAACAGATGGGTGGAAATAAGGATGGGTTAGCGGCAAATTCATGACCCAGAAGACAACACAGATCCCCTTGTTATCTAGTCCCATAGACCAAAAGCACATCTTGACCATCAAGAATCTGGTCCGAACCTGGTTTGAACTCCAATAGATTAGTCTGTAAATCAGACCATCAGATAGGATGCCCCTGGAAGGGGAGGGAGCGCTCACCTGCAGGGCTACTTTGTAGAGCTGGGTCATGGTGAGGATGGCCTTCTTCACCACATTCACATTCTCGTCCCTCAAGAGCATGTTGAGGTTTGCAATCAGTTTCAGCAGTAACTCAATGTCTCGTTTGCTGGAGATGGAGGAAAAGGGGCAAAGTCAAGGTGGTGTTAGGGCAGGTTGTGGGAACCTGGTATCCTGGCAGAAAAGGAACTCAGGGCCCAAATCCCAGGGAACAGGAATGGAGATGGCAAGGTTAAGAACTACACCTGCTTTGTTTGCCAGCAAATCTGGAACCACAGAACAATGCTTGACACCTCTGGTCTGAGCTGCCCCTGAACCCTCCATCTTGGTTGATCTGCAATCCCCTCTCCTTAACCCTCTTAAAGCCCTGCTTTTTTTTTTTTTTTAAATATTTTTTCAGTTGTAGATGGACACAATACCTTTATTTTATTTATTTATTTATTTTATGTGATGCTGAGAATTGAACCCAGTGCCTCACACATGCTAGGCAAGCGCTCTACCACTGAGCTACAACCCCAGCCCAAAGCCCTGCTTTTCATGTGAAGAGTTACAGAAAAAGACAACTGTGTGAATTTGGGCACGTGACTTTACCTTATTTATAGTAGTAACAGTACTTATTGTATAGGTTGTGAAAATTGCAACACTAAAGTGCTTAGAACCAACCCCTGGAAAGCATTAGATAAATACCATCCATCAGTGTTACTTAAATCACTTTGTTTTATACATTCATTAGTCTTGTTTATTTAAGTGGGCACCCTATCCTAGTGCCGAGTACCAGTGGGGTCACCTTTGTTAACACAAAGAATAAAAAGTCTCAAACAACCAGTTGATAAACAAAAGAATTTAAGGTGGCCAACTCATAATGCTCAGCACATATGATTCTTGCAGTATATATTTACAATGTGAAATTAAACATTAATCAAATCAGTAAAAAAAACGACTTTCAGCTCCACAAAGGCAGGAATAGCACCTGGCTGTGCTCACTGCTGTGTCTAAACTCATTTCACCTCTCCAAACCTCAGTTTTCTCTTCAATTAAATGCCAAGTAACTAATCCACAGAGTCAATGTTAAGGATCAAATATCGGAGTAGGTCTAGCATTTAAACAGTGCCTGGCAAATAGAAAGCACTCATATGGGCTATTTCACTTTCTTCTGGTCACAAAGCATCGAGTTAACGTCTAATGACCCAATAAGTAAATGACCCAACTTAAACAAGTCACTTTACCAGAGCCTCAGTTTCCCTTTCCATAATAAGAGGGGAACTGATAGTACTCTGTGAAGATTACAGATGAAAATTAGGGAAGGGGGGCTGGGGATGTGGCTCAAGCGGTAGCGCGCTCGCCTGGCATGCGTGCGGCCCGGGTTCGATCCTCAGCACCACACACCAACAAAGATGTTGTGTCGGCCGAGAACTAAAATAAATATTAAAAAAAAAAAAATTAAAAAAAAAAAAAAGAAAATTAGGGAAGGACCCAATGCTGTACGGGCAAAAGCATCCTGCGATTACTGTTAAGATAAAATTCATTTACTTGTTCCACAAATACAGTCAGTCTCTGCTAGCTCCAACTTGTTTCAGGCAGGCCCTGGAGATAAAGTGGCCAATAAGAAATGTCAAGCCCTATTCTTGCAAGGCTCATGTTTCTGTGGGCAAGAAAATTACTAAGGTAATTTCAACAAGTAAAAACACTACAAAGTGTAGCACAGGAGGAGCACAGAGGAAAGGGAGCAGGCAGGGCTTTCTTAGAGACCCAGGAAAGAGCATACCATGTGGCTACCTGGGGCCCAGGGTCCCCAGCAGGCACAGCAAGTGGACAGCCTGTGATACTCCCCAGTGCTTTCTGAGGAGCAGAGAGGGAGATGGAGGCCAGGGAGGGAGACGGGGCCAGATGAAGAGTTGGGCTTCAACCTAAGTGAGACGGTGGGCCAACAGGTGTCTGAAAGTGGGTTTGAAAGCTGGGGAGTGGTGACATCCGATTCACGTTTTAGCAGGATCACTCTAGCCCTCAAGTGCAAAAGTGCAAGCAGGGAAGGAGTGTGGTGCTTCCCCTCGGGGGATGAAATGCTGTGGAACTAAATTGTAAATGTACTAAATGCCACTGAAGAGCTCACTTTAAGACAGTTATGGCCAGGTGCAATGCTGTGCACCTGTAGTCACTGCTCCTGCAGAGACTGAGGCGGACTACTAGAGCCCAAGAGTTCAGAGCCTATGGATAACATAGTGAGACCCCGTCTCTTAAGAAGAAAAAAACAACAATAATAAAATAGCTAAATTTTTGTTATGTGAATTTCATTTCATTAAAAAAAAAAAAAAAGAGTCAAGTCAATAAACAGGAGACAAAAAGGAGGCCAGTGAAGTCATCAGGCAACAGCGAATGGTGGCGTAGCCCAAGGTAGGGCAGAGGAAGTGGCTGAAAATGACGAACTGCTGCATGGAGCAGGGTGACAGCCCCCACTCACAATGAGAATGTAAAGTGCAGGGGAAGCTGAAGAATCACGTGTGGCCCCCGAGTTCCCATCTTACTAGGTATTTTGGGGGGAACAAGTGTAAATAGGAGGGAGAATGAGTCCAAGAAATGGAGAGTGGGACCCCAGGGCAGGCTCCAGGCCAGATCAAGAGCTGAAGAGACTAATGCCACCAGGGAGGGCCCTGGCGCTGCCCCATACCATGCTTCCTCGATGAAGCCAATGACAAATTTTCGCACTTCAATCGACTTGTCTGCTTGGAAAGCGATGATCTCCTGCAATGTCAGAGAGAGGACGGGAAGGTGGGTCAGGCGCCAGCAGGACCCCTCCCCTCACCGCCTCACCCAGGAAGTTGTCCAGTAGTTCACTCTCACATCCAGGAAGTTGTCCAGTAGTGTGGGGTCTTTGTTGATGATCAGCTCCTGGACCTGGAAGGAGATTGGGGTGGTGAGGAGCATCAGACATACAAAACCAGGGTCCAATCGTTGCAGTCAGAAGTAGGGGGAAAACAGCATGGGGTCAGGCAGCAGAGAAACTCAGTTCAGTTCCTGCTCTGCCACTCACCACCTGATCTTGGGCAACTGGCTACCCCTTCCCGAGTTTCAGTCAGCTACTCTCTAAAATGAGACCTGAACCTTCAGCTCACAGGTTTGCTGGGAGGCTTCAGTGAGATCCTGCAAGGTACAGGTCCTGGCAGGTATGTGGCAAGGATATGACGCATAAGGGGCTGAAGGAAGGTGGGCAATGCCCAGACCTGACCTTCCTGAGGTCAACTGCCTATTAATTCTCCCCGCTTCATACTGTCACCATTCAGCAAGCATCCTATGACCGTGGGAACCCATTTCCTGAGACCCTCGTACCTGCCAGGCTCTTTAGAGAAGCCCCTCCCACAGATTTCCTCCTGAAAACTCCAAGCAGGCACAGGGCCTCACTCCACGGTTCAGGAACTGTGGGTAAGTGGCCCCACATTCACACCGCTGTCAGCAGCTCTACCTCAGAGGTGGCACTGGCTTTGCGGCCACACGAGCCAGAAGCAGAACTGAGGTTCTTATCTAGGCAACCTGACCCCATGATCTCTGGACACCACTGCCTCAGGTTCTGCTCCATGCACAGCCGCTCAGCTCGTGCCCTCCTCTGCCTTTCGCTCGCCTCTGTGCCCTCAGCATGAGACCCTCTCCCTCTCATTTGGTGTCCTCTCACCACCCCATCCTCCAGGGCTTGGCTCAGATGTCCCCTCTTCCAGAAAGCTCTTCCCGAACCCCTCCACCCCAGCCCTGGCTATCACTAGGCCAGGAGATCCCTGGGCGGCCAGACCTGCCTCTGGGTCACCACTGTCTGGTGACAGGCATGTCTTTCCCTCTAGACTGGACCCTGGTAGAAAGGGAAGACAAAGATGAAGGGCAGAAGACCTGGGCCCAGAACCCGGGACTGCACCAGCTCAGCTAGAGCGCCCCACTGACCACATGGACTCTCAGTTCTGCTGCTGTGTGTTCAGTGACACTGCCACCCCCATGGAGCCTCAGAGAGGACTGAATGAGAGCATGCGGCCCAGCTAAGCTCCTGGCAGGCATCTACCAGGCCAGTGAGTGTGGGCACCAGTGTTCTCTCTTCACAGGTTCCCAGCTCCCCACACTCGTCCTTCCCGGCCAGGACCCTGCCCCCACCTGCTTGAGTACTGTGATCTTTGAGTCGTTGGTGATCAGCGCTGCCTGGTTCAGGAGATCCACCACCTGAAAGGAGGGGAGATGGATGATGAAGCTGGCTCTGCCAGCCCCTTGTACTCCCAGGGTTGTCACCTGGGGTGTCATCCAGAGGCCAGAACTGTGCCTGCCCGCTCCCAGCCCCTTGCCGTGCTCACCCTCTCTGAGGTGGTCATGCCATCAATGGCTGGCCCCTCCTCTTGCGTGAAAAACTGTGATGCCACGCTCCGGCGGGTGACACTGTCCCCACTGCCACTTGCCATGGCTGCTGTCAGGTACTGCCTGCAAAAGAAGGGGTTGGCTTAAGCTGTAGGCCCTTGTAGAAGGGCTGGGACACTCATCCCGACGCAAAGGGCTCAACCCTCCTTCCCACTCAGCCAGCCTTCTCCTCTCCCCCAGGGCTGGTCTCTCCGGCTTATGTATGTGTGTCACCTGGGGGACAGCGAGGTCTCCCAGGTCAGAGAACTCTAAGCCTCATCTCTCATACTTTACCTACAGCAGGCTGACCACAAACAAATGCTGAACAATGACCACATGAACACCCAGCAGCCGCCTCACTGACCTCTGCCTCCTGTCTCTACATCTGGGCTATACTGTGGCCCGGACAACAGAGTAAACTTTCCAAGACAGCTCTGAGGAACCAAGACCTGCCCACAGCAGGGACTCGTTACACCAGAGGAGACTGCTAAATCCATCATGCTTCAGGCAGTCTCTGGAGGTCTACAGGGCTGTTTTGAAAAATGAGGGAATGTCTATGGCATCTTTCTTTCTTTTGTTGTTGGTGGACCTTTTAAAAACTCATTTATTTTTATGTGGTGCTCAGAATCGAATCAGTTGCTCACACATGCAAGGCAAGCGCTCTACCACTGAGCCACAATTCAGCCCAGACTGTAGCATCTTTTAAAGTCGCACTGCAAAACTGTGAAATGATTTCATATGGAGAGCAATCACAGATACCCATCAACTTCAGCACCACTTACAATAGCAAACTGCTAGAGCAGACAATGTGCTCTCAAATAGGGGGCTGGCTGAAAAAGACGGTGATTCACCAGCATAATAAAGAGAGACTATGCAGATCTAAAGAGGAAGAAGGAAAAAAGTAAAGGGAATGAGGAAAATCTCTGCACAGAGGATGCACATGCCATGTGAAAACTGACAGAGGAGAAGACGGGGTTCGCCATGCCGCTCCCTCTTCATCAAAGAAAGAAGTATGCATATATGATGAAGGAAGAAGACAGAAAAATTGCTGGGCACGATGGCACATACCTGTAGTCCCAGGTACTCTGGTACAGGAGGATCACTAGAGCCCAGGAGTTCAAGACCAGCCTGGGCAGCATAGTGTGACCCATCTCAAAAACAAACAAAAACCTCAAAGGATACACCAAAAAGCAAAGGAGGAAGGAAACAGAGTAAAAGCAGTTGGGTGGACCTCAGCGCAATACACCACGAGGGAGGGAACTCACCAGGAAGCCCCCTGGCCTGCTGTATGACATCCACACATGCCCTTCAGGCCACTTTCGTCTGTTTCTGTGCAGATACAAAGTGACCTGAGGTGAGCCCAACTGTATACAGAGTGACAGTGCTTACTCCCAGGGTGTTCTGAGGATGAGTTCGTGTACACAGTAATCACTAGATAAGGGTAACTATTATTGTTGTGAACATGGAAAAAGATCTGAAGGACATTGAAATTCATAATAGTTTGAAGGGGGTGAAGATACATTCTTATAAAGAAACCCAACACGTCGTCCATAGTAGCCACTTACAGCAGGAACTGGCATCCAACAGATCACCCTAACTTCCCCCTGCTGATTACTCCTGTGTCTTTCTCAGAGTCAAAACCAAAGCCCCGACCAAGGACTGCAAGGCCTGATGAGAGAGGGCTCCCCTCCTCTGTGCTCATCATCCTGTGAGCATGCCATGCACGTCCTTCCTTTAAAGGTTTCATGGGTCTTTTCCTTCCCAGCTGTGGCTACCAACTCCCTCATTTCCTGTAGGTCTCCACTCAAATGTCTCTGCAGTGAGCCCTTCCCTGACCACCTTTGTCACTTAATCATCACCAACACATTACATGTCCACAAGCTCCAAGAGGACAGAGACTTGTTGGTGTTTGTTCACCTTCCATATTCCCAGCCTGGAACAGTGCTTGGCACCTAGTAGATGTTCAATAAATACCTGCTGAATGAATTAACACTCCTGTCAAAGAACCCCAATCACTGGGCTCAGTATTTCTGCCCTTTGGTTCTAGAATACCTAAAAAATGAAAGCTAATATTTAAAGAACATTTTCTACCTGCTCAGTGTAATTCTAGTGTATGTGTTAATTCACTTAAACCTCATGACACCAACTCTGAGTTAACTTCATTCTATTTTCTTGGTGCTGGAAATTCAAAGATACTGTTTAATTTTCATTTACAAATTATGAAATCGAAGGCAGAGAGGTAAAGTCGCTTGAATGATGGCACACAGCTGGTAAAAGGTAGAGCTGAAAATATGTATACAGAAGCGTTAACTTACCACTATGCTGTATCATTTATCCGAAAGGAATTTCTTCACCCCAGTATGTTCGTTAAGCCAAGAGGCAGGACCACTTTACAATTAATATACTGTCAGCCCAAATCAGAACATAATGAACCCTCACATTCTTTTTTTTTTCTTTTCTTTTCTTTCTGGCACTGGGGATTGAACCCAGGGACACTTTAGCACTGAGTCCCATCCCCAGCCCTTTTTTATTTTAAGACAGGGTCTCACTAAGTTGCTTAGGGTCTAAGTGCTGAGGCTGGTTCTGAACTTGGGATCCTCCTGCCTCAGCCTTGTAAATTGCTGGGATTATCAGTGTGTGTCACAGGCACCTGGCCCTCCCATTCTTTTCATAATACATCAAGACCTACCAAATTCTTTTACCAATTCCTTTTTCTTTTGCTTTCTGGTTTACCTTTAAGTTGCTATTTTTTAAATATACATTTCCCCCTATTTTGTCGATCCCCAGTATCTCAGGGGGATTGGCTCCATCACCACCTTGGATACCAAAAATCCATGGATTCTCAAGTCCCTTATATAAAAGGGTACAGTTTTTACATAAACTTACACCTATTCACATACATACTTTAAATCAACTCTATTTACAATCCTGATACAAGGTAAAAACGCTGTGTAAATAGTTGAGAATACCAAGAAAAAAAGTCTATACATGTTCAGTAATGTCACAATACCCTTGCCCCCAAATATTTTCAATTTGAGGTTGGTTGAATCCACAATGTGGGACCCAGGATAGAGGACTGACTGTATGCTGTACAATAATTATTATTTTCCATTTTCTTGAACCCATTTTGCATAATATTTTATCTGCAGATGTATCTTGGGTTTCTTTGTTGTTGTTGTTTGGTTTTTTTGCCAGTCTTCTAAAAGAAGAACATTTGGGATGTTTGTAGTCTTTGGCTATTACAAGCAATATCACTGATGGCCCTCTCTACCCGTATACTCCCTTAAGGAGTGGACTGCCCCACTCCCACCTGGGAACATGACTACTTCCCTGTTATTCCAGAGTGGCTCTGGGAGTACTATTCATTCATTCAACAAACATTTACTGGGTATCGCCAGGATGGTGGCCACTGTGCTGAGAACACAGCGCTGGCTGAGACACACTTGTGCTCAGGGAGCTCATGGTCACAGACACAAGCAGAGAGCACACAAATAAAGGTCTAACAACAAGCCAGGCCGTGCGTGACAAGAAGGAAAGGAACAGAGGCCTAAGAAAACACTGGGCAGGCGATTTCGGGGTGGAGGGCGGGAAAGGAGGGTTTCGCAGAGGAAGTGACGTCGGCGCCGAGACCCGAAGGATGAATGGGAGTTAGCCAGGCAGAATGGGTAACAGGATGTTGCGGGCAGAGGGGACAGTCGGTGCAAAAACCCTGAGCGGGAAGGCGCGTGGCGAGTTGGAGGAGCCGAGAGGCGGTGCAGCTGCGCAGGGTGGGAGGCGAGCAAAGGCAGAGAGTGGAGGTCGACAGGTGGACGCGTCTGCGGGCCCACGGTGGAACTTTACCCGAGGGCACTAGGGAGCCAAAGCAGGGTCCTGAGCAGGGGAAGAAACGGGGGCCTCGAACGCCACTGCGCCCCTCTCCTTTCATGGGGCCTCCCTCCGCCCGCGCTCCGGCCTCTTCAGGGCCCCTCCTCCCTTCGTCCCCAGGCCCTCACGCCGCTTCCCGCTCACCGCGGCTCCGGCCTCCGTCCCCCTCGCGCCCCCTCAGCAGCGCCTCTTCGCAGACGCCGCCACCGCCATCTTCCGCCCGCCGCCGTGACACTACGCACGCGCCCCACACGCAGGACCGCCGGGAAATGGAGTCCAGTCCGCGGTCCGCTCGTGCCTCACGGGCTGCCGTCCGCCCTCCCCCATCCTCCTCTCGGTCGGCCTCCATTTCCGGCCTTCGAGCGTCATGCCTTCTGGGAAATGTAGTCCCTGGCAAAGGCGCTGGGCGGAAAGGGGGAGTAAAGGCTTCTGGGAAATGGAGTTCGCGGAGCTTCGGAGTCCTGGACGGCTGGTGGGGAGGCTAGTGGGGAGACTCCTGGGCGAAGCTCATGGGTCTTGGAGGTGGTCTGTTGCCCTGATGGGGTCTAAGCAAAGGCCCTGAGCCGCTCCACCTTTGGGCCTGACCATATACACAGTCTGAAGTCTTTACAGCCGTCGGAAGCCTCAGTGTCCCTGTCGGTCCCATTGGAATGTGGGCGTCTCTGGCTGGTTCTTATAATGGCCTACAGGTCCTTCCGCAGGCTATAGTGCCCCCAGCTCTCCTTTCCTAGGTCGAACACGCTGGGCTCTGGCTTTTCACTTTCTCAGGTCCAGACGATGAAGCCCTCTGGGGTAGAAGGGTGCTCCTGGATGGTTCTGCCCTCCGGGTCCTCAGTAGCAGCAGCGTCTCCCACCCGTAGCTCCCTCCCTCTTCATCCATCTCTGGCTCTCGGATCCCAGGGCAGCGACTCCCGACGTCTGAGGTCGGTGTCCTCGCGATCCCGCAGGGGGCGCCCCAGTCCGAGCGCGCCGCCCTCGGGGAGGCGGGAGGGCAGCCCTGGGCGGGCGAGGGCGGGGGTGTCCCGGCTATAAAGCGTAGCCGCCTCCCGCGGCGTCCGGGACATCGGGACCCCGGGCAGTCGGACGGGCGGGCGCGAGAGAGCCCGAGCACTCGGTTTCCCCGGGCCGGAGCCGGGGCGGGTGGGGGCGCAGGACCGGGGGATGCTGGGCTCGGTGAAGATGGAGGCTCATGACCTGGCCGAGTGGAGCTACTACCCGGAGGCGGGCGAGGTGTGTCCTCGGGGACCGCGGAGCGGGAAGGTGGGGGGCAGGAATCGGGCTGTGGGCTTAAGTGGGGGCAGGGGCCGTAGTGTGTGTTCAAGGGGCCCAAGGAGTCTAGTTGGGAGTCGAGGAGCTAGGGACACGGAGACCAGGTTTGGGAATTAGGGACGCCGGACAAGGCTGGAGAGCGCCTTTAGGGAAAGCTTAGATGGGAGGAAAATTTAGGCAAGGGTCAGGTCGCATCTTAAACCTGAGGGCCGGGTGTTGGGCCCTGAGATCCGAGGGATTAAAATGAACAATTCTAAGGCAGGAATCAGAGCTCCAGGGTAGGCGATAGAGCAGGAGGATTTCGGGAAATGGGGTTCAAAGGAAAGGGGGAAAGATAGGGACTAAGAGAAAGAGGGAGTCACCATTAAGGGAAGTCTGAGGTGGAAGGGAGCCAGGGCTAGAATACAGTGTTGAAGGTGGGAGTGGAAATCAGAATTGGGGTTCAGGGAAAAGGATCAGCTGGTAATCTAAGAAAGGATCAGAAATGGGGTTGGTGGTTCAGGGGTAAGAGAGATTCTCTCCAGATGTACTTTCCCTTAGGGAGTCTGAAATAACAGGTGGCCTAGATAGACCAACACTCAGGCCGTGTCAACATTGGGGACTAAAGAGCAAGTGATGTGGCCATCAGCATCTGCAGGAGAGGTAGTCAGTCCATCTTCACCCCCCTGCCCCCATTCATCACCCTCAGCAGAACTTACCCAAATCCAAGGCTGGAGAATTTCAAATTGTGCCCCGCCTTACTCCCCCAGCCAACCTCCATGTTTCTAAAGCCCCCATCAAGCCCCATTTCAGACGAGGCTTCCCGGAGTAGGGGGCAGGGGCATATCCTAATTCCCTCAACCTAAGCCCATAGAAAGTCCTTTTCCAAATCTAGCCCATATTCCTCTTACTGCAAGGACTCTTGCTTTGCTCACTTGCTCTATAATCGAGATTGTGAGATTGGGGAGGTTGTCGTGGGGGTCTGGACATGTGTGAGCCTGGAATGGTTTGCAAGAAGTCAAGATCTAGGGGTTCTGGGGAGCTCTGGTCTGGTTTTGAAACAGTTGAGTGGGATTCCTGGATCCCCAGGCTTGCAGGGCTTGGCGTGGTGCCTGGGAGGCGCCAGTCCTGGGTCTGGGGAGGTGTGAGGTGCACTTGGGTTGGGGCAGGGCTGTCTAGGGAAGGGACTGGGAGCATTGAGAAGTGGAGGGTGGCTGGAGGTATCAGTTCTATGATGGGGAGAGCAGAGACCAGGGTGGGAGGTGGAGGCCCAGGTACTGGGGGGTCCCAGTGGCATCCCTGGAGAGCTCCAGGACTAAACCGAGGATTTAAGGTGACCAACTACAAATGAGTGTTCCAGGGATACCTTAAGAAGTAAATGTTGGGGGGTGGAGGACTAGGCAGGAGGAGCTGTAGATCCAAACTGGGCAGCCTGGAGGTGATCAGCATTTGGGGGAGTATTTTGGAAGAGTAGACATATGCATACCATCTGAGGGTCTCCTCGGCCTTCCCATCAAGCAAACACCCTTCATCCTCTTGGGTCAGAACAATGGAGAGAGACACCTGCGCTCAGCCAGCCACAGAATTGAGGGTCCCCAGACCGCCTCTTGTCCCCTCACCCTCCTGCTGGGTGAAGTAAACATCATGAGAGCCTTTGGATCGCTGTCTGGAGGGAACATGGAAAGTTCTGACCCTGGGGTGTCCCCACTGGTCCAAGGTTCACGCAGATCAGCTGACCCAGTTGCTCCCCCATCTTAAAGGTGGGAAATATGAAGCCTCCCAAAGCTGGGTCTGGGACTAAAAACCAGGCTCTGGTTTCCCACTGTCTCTCTCTGCTCCCTGTCACACCCTTCTCCAGAAACAATAAGGAAATGAAAGGGGAGAAATTGCAGCCTCCTGGGTGGGGGTGCAGGTCCCTTGAGGGCTTCCCCCCAATCTCAGCCCCAC
Organism: Urocitellus parryii; assembly: GCF_045843805.1. Taxonomy (NCBI): domain Eukaryota; kingdom Metazoa; phylum Chordata; class Mammalia; order Rodentia; family Sciuridae; genus Urocitellus; species Urocitellus parryii. The sequence goes on from NC_135545.1 coordinate 6,090,418, forward strand.
CCTGTAGGGGGAGATCCGGTTCAGACCCGGACATTAGGGGTTCATCCCAGTCACGGGCGTGGGAAAGCCTAGGGTGGATTAGAGCAGCTGGAGTGCTTGAGGTCAGACCTCAAGGAGGACTTCCGGGTGGGTAGTGAGCCAAAAAAGGAGGGCCCTGGGGTCCCAGAGAGCTCAAGGAGATTTAGAAACTCTCTGCGGATCCACCTGAGTCCATCACCTTTCCTGCTCATCCCTTCCCTTATTCTTGAGAGGGCAAAAGCTGCCGACCTGGGGAAACCAGTGCATGGACCAGGGGAGGAACTGTGGCTCCAAGTTCAATGTGAGACCTCTGGGGAGACAGAGATGCTGAGGGAAGGAAGATAAACAGATGCAGAGATGTGCTGCAGGAGGAAGGGGTGGGATGGGAGGGGAGATATGGGGGTGGGGGAGCTGGGGAGGGAGGTTGGGGAAAAATAGATGGGGGTGGACCTCGGGGAGAACAGACAGGGAAAGAAAAAGGAGGAGGTAGAGAGACCCGGAGAGGAAGAGGAGTACACATACACCAAGAAAGGGAAAAACAGACAGATACTCGGACTGGACCTTGGGGCCAGCAGGATCCGGATGGTTTCCACTAACCCATAGCCAAGGAGGCTCTAGCCAGAGCTCTAGCAGCACCCTAGCACCCTGAGACCCCAATTGGGACAGACTGGGGCAGCTGGAAGTCTGAGGATGAGAGGATGGAAGACAGTGGGTGAGCTGAGCTGTGGGTACATAAAGAGAGGCCACCGTGTAGCACACTGTGCGCTCACGGTCTTCCCCGGACTCTCAGCTCCAGGAGGACAGGCACTTCCACCTGTCTCCATTTCTGCTTTTTTATTTATTTTCTTTTTAAAATTTTTGAGGTGTAGATGGACACGATACTTTTATTCTATTTACTTATCTTTATGTGGTGCTGAGGATCGAACCCAGTGCCTCACTTGTGCTAGGCAAGCACTCCACCCTGAGCCCTAGCCCCAGCTATTTTATGTGTGTGTGTGTGTGTGTGTGTGTGTGTGTGTGTGTGTGTGTGTATTTTGAGGTGCTGGAGAGGAAGCCCACAGCACTTTTCCATGGAGCCACATTTCCAGCCCTTGCTCTCTGCTTTTATTGCAAGATCCACGACATAGGTCTGGGCCTCAACTTTTCAGCTGTAGCTGTAGAAGCTCACAGCATCCTCATAGCACTTCCCCCAGAGTGTGGGTCTAAGGACATGAGGAGCTGACAGTTCCTGGGAAGTGCTTGGAGCGGTGCCTGGCACAGAGTTGGCTGATGACTACGTGTTGAATGGATCATTGAGTGACTGTATAGACGGTGATTTTGATTTTGGTGCTGGGGATTGAACCCAGAGAGACTTAACCACTGAGCAACATCCCCAGCCCTTTTTATTTTGTTTGAGACAGGATCTCACTAAGTTGCTTAGGGCCTTGCTAAATGGCTGAGGCTGCCTTTGAATTTGCCATCTTCCTGCTTTAGCCTTGTGAGTCATTGGGATTATAGAAATGTGCCACCATACCTGGCTACAGGGTGATTTTAAAATGTGCAGAATGACTAACATATTTCATTGAGCTAACATGCACTTTTTCCCCATTTGAACATTTCTGAGAATGGGTTATGTTGTATAATCCATGATATCTAGTGATTTTTAACTGTGGGGTTTTTTTCATTTATATTGACATATAAAATAATGCTATAGCTTACAGTCAAGTGTTAGATTTGATGGTACATAGAAATACATGTGTTAGGTAAAACTGTGATTTCTGATCTTTTTTTGGGAGTGGGGTGAGTACTGGGAATTTAACCCAGGGCACTTAACCACTGAGCCACATCCCCAGCCCTTTTTATTTTTTTTATTTTGAGTCAGGGTCTTGGGTCTTGCCAAGGTTCTGAGGCTGGCTTTGAACTCATGATCCTCCTGCCTCAGCCTCCTGCTGCTGGGATTACGACCAGCACCACCAAACCCCGCTGATCTTGATCTATAAAAACAGTAATTTTTAAACTGACGTGTTGATGTGTGCCCATGGTCCCAGCTACTTGGGAGACAGGCAGAAGAATCACTTGAGCCCAGGAGTACAGGGCCAGCCTGAGCAACAGAGTAAGACCACTCAAAAACAAACAACTAAACAAACAAAAAAACCCTGTAATTTTATAACTTAAAAGATTGATAAAGAGCTCTACAGATGATGAGATTATTAGCAATTTATATTAAGTACTTATTAAAATTGAAAAGTACAAATTTATTAGATAAATTAGTTTCTCAATTGACTTGGTTAATTTTGATTGATTTCTCATTTTTTTAAATCAAAAAAATTGATTCTGCAAGTTTCGCACAGTGGCAATGTCATTGCCAATGACATTTAAATGAGGTGTGAGGATTGGTAATTGAAAACAACTTTCCCCAATATAGTCGGCGTTGGCAAGTTTTGATAGTCTCTACAGAGACTGAATTTTTCTAAAAAACTGATTTTATTTGGTTTCAGGATGTCTCTACACTTTTAAAATTTACTGAAGATGGTAAGAAGTGGTCTGCTAAGGTTTGCCTAGCATATATGAGGCCCTGGGTTCCATCTCTAATACCATATTTAAAAAACAATGAAGATAGAAACTGTTTGGGGTTCTGTGTGTTGACGTTTACCATATTCAAAATTAGGATGAAGAGATTTTAAATGTATATTAAGTCATTTTAAATTAACAATCATTTATTAATACAAAGAACATGTTTTTATTAAAGCAACTACATTTCAAAACTTTAGTGAGACAAGTGGCACTGTTTCACATTTTGCCAAGTCGAGTCTGGCTTGATAGGAGAGCTGGAGTCTCGTAGCTGCTTCTCATAGTCCCATCTTTTGCAATGTCGCTTGCCACGGAACTTCTGGAAAAGTCCACCGGACATCGTGAGATGGTTCTGAACACGGTTTTGACCTCATGGACACCCTAAAGGTGTCCCTAAAGGGTTTCAGATTTCCCCAGGGTGTCCCTGACCACAATTTGAGAGCCTCTTCGAACATGCCCTTGATAGTGTGGGGGCCGGGGGTACAGAGCTGGTGTACAGGGAGGGAGAAGAGACTCTGAAAGACAGCTGCCTTCAGAGGGAGATAATGAAGGAAGAGGTTTTTATAGGAGGTGGACAGGCAGCATGGACACCTGCTAACCCTTCCTCCTGTCTCTCTTTCCGCAGGTCTACTCTCCAGTGACCCCAGTGCCCACCATGGCCCCTCTCAACTCCTACATGACCCTGAACCCTCTGAGCTCTCCCTACCCCCCTGGAGGGCTTCCCTCCTCCCCACTACCCTCAGGACCCCTTGCGCCCCCAGCTCCTGCAGCGCCCCTGGGGCCCACCTTCCCAGGCCTGGGTGCCAGTGGTGGTGGAGGCAGCAGCTCAGGGTACGGCGCCCCGGGACCTGGGCTGGTGCACGGGAAAGAGATGCCCAAGGGGTACCGGCGGCCCCTGGCTCATGCCAAGCCGCCATATTCCTACATCTCACTCATCACCATGGCCATCCAGCAGGCCCCAGGCAAGATGCTGACCCTGAGCGAGATCTACCAGTGGATCATGGACCTCTTCCCTTACTACCGGGAGAACCAGCAGCGCTGGCAGAACTCTATCCGCCACTCTCTGTCCTTCAACGACTGCTTTGTCAAGGTGGCACGCTCCCCAGACAAGCCGGGAAAGGGCTCCTACTGGGCCCTGCACCCCAGCTCCGGGAACATGTTTGAGAACGGCTGCTACCTGCGCCGCCAGAAGCGCTTCAAACTGGAGGAGAAGGTGAAGAAAGGGAACAGCGGGGCCTCTGCCTCCAGGAACGGTACAGCGTCTGCCACCTCCACCACCCCGACTGCCACAGTCACCTCCCCGCCCCAGCCCCAGCCTCCACCCCCCGAGGCAGAGGCCCAGGGAGGGGAAGATGTGGGGGCTCTGGACTGCGGCTCGCCCCCTTCCTCCACACCCTACTTCACTGGCCTGGAGCTCCCCGGGGAGCTGAAGCTGGACGCGCCCTACAACTTCAACCACCCCTTCTCCATCAACAACCTGATGTCGGAACAGACCCCGGCACCTCCCAAACTGGACGTGGGGTTTGGGGGCTACGGGGCTGAGAGTGGGGAGCCTGGGGTCTACTACCAGGGCCTCTATGCCCGCTCCCTGCTCAATGCGTCCTAGCAGGGGGATGGGAACATGGTGGTGGGGTATGGCTGTGGTTCACGCCAGCAGGCTCTTGGGGCCTGGTCCTTCTGGTGACACGTTGCTTGTCCCATTGGCTAACACCTCGTTTGGTCTATTACTTACTGTGATGATCCACTGGGTACTGTGATAACCGCCATGGACATCCTGGTGGGCCCGTGGGGTACTGCGAAGACTGTCATGTTGATTGATGTTATGGGTTGATCCGTGGGGTGCTTCGATGGCCGCCATCTGGGACAACATCTTGGGTGGCTCTTTGGATTCTGTGATGGACATTTTGATGGACACTTTGGGCACAGTGGTGATATCATTTCAATGGCATATTTGGCCCATTGGGGGCTCTGGTGTCCTTGGCCACCATCCTGCATGACATCTCTTTTGGCCCATGGGGTGTTTGGATGTTTACCTGTGGGCCAGGTGACACCATTGTGCACCAGGATGACCACACAGCCCCGCGTGCACCATGTGGTCAGTTGTCTCTTCAGTGCGGGTCGGGTGGGGTTGGAGGCTCATCCCCCACCCTGGTCCAGGAGACCCCAGAAGTGGCTGGTCAGGGTGTGGGGAATTTCTACTGAAGTCTAGTTCTTGCCTGGGAAGCGGGATACTGGCTGTGTGACCATTAAAGGCACGTGTCTGCCTCTCACTGACCGTTTCTTTTCCTTGGCGGGCCCTGCAGAGCTTGAACACCTGACTTTCTGTTCCCCTGTCCCCTCTCCTTTCTGCCCCCAAGAGCTGGCTTCCTTTGGGGGAAGGGCTGAGGGAGGCACTGACCTGACCTTTGGCTCTTTGCTGTCCCTGACCCCAAGGACAGTTTGTTCATCGATAGCAGCCCCCGCAGCAGTGGGGCCAGAGCAGCAGGGGGAGGTGGCTCTGTGGTGACCAAGGTTATCTCCCTGCCCCCACTTCGCAGATACTCACCTTTAGCTCTGAGGCTCGGAGCCTAGGGGCTGCTCATGTCTTGGTTAGGCTGGGGGTGGGGGTAAAGGTTAGATGAGGTGTTGAACTGGAGGCCTTGTGCATGTTGGAGGGTATGAGTGCAGCCTGCTCTGTGGCTGCGGAGCATGGCTGCGTGGCGGCTTTCCTGCCGTCTGCTGCAGGGGATCTACTTGCTTGTAGCCCTCCGTTGGGCGGGTTTGTGTGTCTGTCCATACTGTGGGCATGGGCTCACTCTGGGTCACAATATCAGACTCGTGTGTGTATCTTTTTGTTCCATGTTTCTCTGTGCACCTCTCCCTGGGCCTCACACCTGCAGGTCCCTGTGTATCACTGTGTCTCCATACTGCCTCCACAAGAGTGTGTGGGTGACGGCTTCCATGTCTGCCTGCTGTTGTGTGTGTGTGTGTGTGTGTGTGTGTGTGTGTGTGATTCCTATCTCGGCCGTGTGCCTGTCACATTGTGTTTGTGTGTGAGTTTGTGCGGAGTTTGCTGGCTGTCCCTTGCAGGCAGGTGGGTGTGTGGGGAAGGAGCTGGGTCCTCCTCTCCAGGCTTGGGGTCTGGGGTATCTGTTCCTCCAGGGCTCACCCAGGTGAGGCTGTCCCAGAAACACAGCCCTGCACTCCACACCCCTCTTTTCATTATGGAAACTGAGGCCCAGAATGGGAAGGGTCTGGGCCAGGTCATTCAGCAGGGCTGAGACAGGTGGGCAGGTTAGGGGTGTGTGTGTGTGGGGGGGGTACTCAGGTTGAACCCTGGGGTGCTCTAACTCAGTGCTACATCCCCAGCCCTTTCTAATTTTTATTCTGAAACAGGGTCTTGCTAAGCTAAGTGGCTGAGGCTAGCCTCAAATTTGCAATCCTCCTGCCTCAGCCTCCTGAGCTGCTGGGATCGCAGGTGTGTGCCACTGTGCCAGGCTCTGACGGTGGCTTGTCCTCACTTTGCTTTTGCCTTTCTTGGTGGCATTGGCTTCTCTGGTCGCCCTGACCACTCATTCATTTCTTCAGCCAGCCAGCCATTCCGTCATCCAAAGACCAGAGACTCTGTTCAGCCACCTGTGAGTGAGTGACCGCCTGCTCCTCCGGTCTCCCAGTTCTCTCCTTTCTCCTAGTCTCAGTGTCACTCTGTCCCCAACTCTTCTCTCCCTTTTCTGTCATTCTGCCCTCTCTGGGTCTCTGGCTCTTCCTTTCTCTTGGGTTCCTCTCCTGGATCTTTTTCTGGCTCTCTGGTCTGGCTTCCCTGGCCTCCCGCCTCCTCCCAGGTCCGGAGTTTCCGCCTCTCTCTACCTGCCACCTCGCAGGCCAGGCCCTCTATTTCTGTCGCTGTGCCCGCCTGGCCGGCTGCGTGTCACCCCCGCCCCCTGCCGTGCTGGCACCCCGTCGCCGTCCACCAGCCTTGCTGTCCCGGGCAGGCCGGGGAATTCCTCCTGGTTCCTGGAAAAAACAACTGGGGCCGAGAGAAAGGCCCTCAGTCTCCCGGGCCCCCGCCCCCTCCCGCGGGCCTGGGGGTCTCTCCGGAGTCCTGGGCCCGAGGCAGGAAGCCCTGCGGTTTCTGGCTTCTCCCCGCGGCCTCCGGATCTGGCCCCCGCCCCCCGCCAACAGCCCAAATATTATTCCGCGGGAGGAGTCGGTGGTGGCGGGAGGAGGCCCAGGCTGAAAGAGGCTTTCAGGGCGGCCAGGCCTGGGGCTTCCTGTCCCCAGGCTCGGGCCTCAGGCCGCCCCAGTAGGGACCTCAGGTGGCCGCAGGGGCGGGGTGTTGTTGTAGGGTCCTTAGGGGAAGGTGGGGCCATCCCTCAGGGTGTCTGGTGGCCACGGCCGGCTGGCGTGGGCAGGTGTGACCCTCACCCAGGGACAGCCGGCTGATGTCCAGGGTGGAAAAGTACCACGGTCAGACACGGGACGCATGGACAGACAGGAGGACGCCAGGGATGAGGGATGGAGGGGTAGCCATGGGGACACAGCCGGGCTTGGGCTAGGCGCCTGAGGTGACACAGTCCAAGGGAGGGGCCTTTGGGTGGGGAAACAGAGGATAGGGCAGGGTCCCTTCTGTGGGCAGAGGGCCACCCTTGCATCAGAAGGTTTGAGACAGTAATGAGGCCACCGATGATAATATATAATAATTAGAAGCTCCTGAGGCTGGCGCAGAGGCAGGCCCTAACGGCAGCTACTGGGGAGGCTGAGGCAGGAGGAGCCAAGTTAAAGCCAGTCTCAGGAACTTAGTGAGGCTAGAAGCAATCTAGTGAGACCCTGTCTCAGAATAAAAAATAAAGGGCTGGGGATGTGGCTCCATGGTAAAGTGCCCTTTGGGTTCAATCCCTGGTACCAAATAAATAAATTAATTAATTAATAAAAATTTTAAAAACTAAGGTGTGGGTGGAGCTGTGTCTAGTGGTAAGGCACCCCTGGGTTTGATACCTGGGAGGTGGGGGGCACTAGGGTTACCACGTGTCCAGCATTGTAGGAGCCCCCTACAGAACCGATCCATCCAATCCCTTCCAACTCCTCCCCCCTTAATCGTTGGTAAAACTGAGGCACAGAGGGGAGAAGTGACTTGCCCAGCGTCACACAGCCAGTGAGTGGTGTGTCAACTGACCCCAGGTGGTCTGGCTCAGAGTCAGTCTCATAGCCACAGCCGCTCTGGAGATGGGAGGGACAACAGCAGTACAATGGCCTGGGGGCCCGGCCGTCTGTGGTGGTCACCCCTGCTGCCTGCCACAACTTGCTGCTATGGAAGGCAGCACCCCTGAGGCCAGCAGTCTGGGTGCTTTACATACATGTGCATTGCTGTGCTTGTCACTGGGCTTCACTCATGAGCTTGGGTGTCGGGTGTCTGTGGGCGTCTCTCTTCAGGGTGTCGGTCTTGGGTTGGTGTCCACCACTGGGTTGATGTAGGGGTCACTGTGTTCATGTGTCTGTCTCTGTTCTGCCTGTCATGGTCTTCTGAGTCTGTCACTGTGGGTCTGCCTATATCTGTCACTGTGTGTCACTGTGTCTGTCCCCCTCTGCTATGTGTCACCATCTGCCCAGGTGTCACTGTGGGTGTTACTCACCACGCAGGCCACAGGTGGGCGTGTCGGGCCCACTGGTGCCAGGGCTGGGGCCCAGCCCATCCCACCCTGGCTGCCTGGGCCAGGCCAGGCGCCTGTTTGCAGTGCCTGCCCCAGGTAAACACCAAGATCCGGCCCGAGGCCGCCTCCCTGGCCTCTGCCCCTGCCCCTCTGCCTGCTCTGCTGGGCTGGGCTGGACCAGTCTACAGACCCCCTCCCCCTGGAGACGTGTCCTGGCTGCCCCCTGCCCTTGACACCAATGTCCCAAGTCCCTGCCTCGACCCCAGCCTGCTGTCTCATCCTCTCTGGGTGCCTCTGACCTGTTTCTTTCCATCCCGATTGTCTCTCACCCGGTTTCTCTGAAGCTCTGCCTTTCTCTGAAATGACCCTTGTCTTCATTTTGTCGGCGTCCCTCTCCCTGTGGCTTTTTCGCTCTCCAGTGAAGTTCCATTTCTTCCATGTGTCTCCAGAGGAGCCAGTGACTCTGTCTGCCACTGCCTGGCTCTGGGCTGTCAGAGCCCCCAGGCTCAGTACCCTCTCGCTAAGTTTCTTAGAGTCTCTTGCTCTTAGCCACTATGTCTGCGGGTCTCTGAGCCCCCAGCCCCCACAGGGGCCGACTCTGCCATGCCAGGGCCCTTAGGGGAGAGTGCGGCCCCCAGCCTCCCGCCCCAGCCCTCTGGTCTATCTATATAAAGGTATATGCACATATTATTTATATCTGTACTGGGGCAGGAGGGGCAGACACTGGGGCCTTTGTGCAGCCGCTGCCCGCTGCCTGCCTGCTTGCCACTCCTCTCCCTTGGTCCCTGCCGCCTGCGCGCCTACACCCCCCACCCCCAGGGCACAGAAAGGTTCCTGTGGGGCCTGCCAGCTTCCTCTGCCCAAGGTGTGAGTGGGCACGCCACGGTGGGGCAGGCAGGGAGGCCCGGGGGGGGGGGGTTTCCAGCTCCTGGGAAGCTTTCCGGGTGGGGAGGGTTCTGGAAGGAATGGGACTCTTCAGCTGGGCTGCTGTCTGTCTGTCTGCATCTGTTGTCCCTGGGTGTCCCCAGGTCCTTAACTGGCCTCTCCCTGGGGGTCCGTGAGTCCATCCACCTAGATGTTTGAATTTTTCTTTGTCACTTTGGGTTTCATTCACTCGTGCGCACATGGTCATCGGGCACATGCTAGGCCCTCTGTGTAGCACTAGACACAGAGACCTATGTCTGACCTGGTTGAGTCTTGGCCATTTCTGTCTCATTTGCTCCATTCCTTTAGCCACTGTTGAAACTTTCCACCTGTTCCTATTCAAATGAAATCCAAAGTCATTATCAGAGCCACTGCTCCTGTAGTTCCCCCATGATCCCTCTGATTTCATTTCCTGACTTTCCCCCATGCAGCAGATGCTCTGGCCATCTGACCGCTTCCGGGATAAACTACCTCAGGGCCTTTGCGTGCACTATCCAGGGAGATTTCCCCTGGCTTGATCCTCCTGTTCTTAGAGTCATCCCCCTTCACTACATTCCTCCTACAACAGCCCTCTGCCACTCTTCATCTCCTTTCCCTGGTTTCTCTTCTTAGAACTTACTGCTCCATGGCTGATATATTTCATAGGCCTGTCTGTGTCTTCCACCTGAACACCAGCTCCGTGAGAATAGGGGCTGCCTTCTCTCCCCGCTGTGCCCAGATCACCTGCTCCAGGCTTGTCTTGCCTTGAATGAGAGGGAGAGAAGCACATTCATCAGTGCATCCAGCTCCCTAGCCCTGTGCTGGGTGATGCTGGGGACAGGGCCCTAACCCTGCCCTCAGGGGGCTTCCAGTCCAGCTGTCAGACAATGATGAGCAGAATGAGCAGGGCCAAGGCCTGAAAGCAGAGGGGGCTGTAGGAACCCAGAAATGGCACCTAATGGGGTCAGAGAGGGCAACCTGGAGGTGTCAGCTGAGGATGGGGATAGGGAACTAGGCCTCTTTTTGATCTCTGGGAACCAAATGACCAGAGCAGGGCCAGTCTCATCTTCCTCCCAGAGCTCCCATGGTCTCCGTCTGTCAGAGAACTTTAGGGGTTGAGATGATTGACTCAGTTCCAATTGAGGCCTTGCCCTGGTTTCAGTCTCCCATTTGCGGTTTTTGTGTTTTGTTTTTTTTTTTTTTTTTGCAGCTCTGGGGATGGAACCCAGGGCCTGCATGATGTCAGGCAAGTGCTCTACCACTGAGCCATACCCCAGCTCCCCTCTGCTCTCTCTACGTCGCCCCTTTCTTCTAGATCTCTGTTCTTGGCACCTCATCTCTGTATTGGTCTCTCTCACCCCTGGACAGTTCTCCATTCAGTTCACTTATGAGCATCTGTCTCTCCCTCTGTTTCTGCCTCATGTCCCACGTCTCCGAGGCTCTCTCCCATTTCTCCCTGTCTCTCTGGGTCTCTGGCTCCTGTGCCTCCTTATCTCTTTCAGGGAATTGGTCTCTTTGTGTCTTTGCCTGGGTCTCTCTCCGCTCCCTGTGTCTCTTCACCTACTCACTGATTCCCAAATTAATCCAGAACCCCAGCACCCTGGCCCCACCCCAGCATTGGGGGAAGGGGACTGACCCAGCCCCCACACCACAGGTCAGGCCGCCTGCTCAGTTAATGGTTAACCCAGCCTCTATCTAGAATACACACCAGCTAGGCTGGGGGTGACTCCCCTGCCCCCCACCCACCTACCAGCTGCTCTTAAAGGACCAGGTGTCCTCCACTCCACAGCTCTGCAGCCCCCTACTGGGGCAAGAGGTCCAGATGTCTGGAGGCCTGCAGTCCTGAGGATCTGGGGGAGGAGGCCACCCTGGCTTGGATCTGCAGAGCTGGGTCAGGGAGGCCACAGACCTGACAGGAGGGAGCCAGGTCTGGAGCTCCCTCCAGCATCTCCCTTGCTTATCACCTAGCATATTTAATCAGGGGTGGTTTTCTCAGCCCTGCCCAGAGCCCAGACTGGCAGTGCCAGCGGTGGCAGAGCACCTGAAAGCTGATGAATGGGGGGATGGGTCCTCCAGATGTGGAGGGAGCCACAGGGTCCTTAGTATTTAGGAGTTAGGACTTTGGGTCTGCAGGTGTGGGTGGGACCCCTGTGATTCCAAAGGGTAGGTTAGGATGTTAGGGTTCTTGGGATTTAGGTGATGAAACACCTGGGGACCCGTGGGTCTCGGAGCCGTCTGAGCACAGCGCAGTTGGAAGGGTGCGATCATCCTCCACCTCTGTCCGCCCATCCGCTGGCCTTTTTGGCCCAGTATTCACCTTTCCCGGAACCGAAAGGTCGTAAGAGTGGGGGACGCCTGGGCTCCTGGGGCCGCCCTCTGGTTTTAACCCCTACTTTGCTGCAGCACGCTTAGGCCCCGCCCCGTGACGCCAACAAGCAGGAAGTCCTGGTTAATGATCAGTCACCAGGACAGGTGCGGGACAAGGCCGCGAACATCACAGGCAGCCGCAACATGTGTGTGTGTGTGTGTGTGGGGGGTATGTCTTTTACCCTGCTTGTGACAGTGTTCTAGGGTGGCTTCCCAGAGGTGAGGACCCCAGTTCAGGTTTCCCAAACATCTGCCTCCCGGTACCAACTGAGGCAAGCAAGCAGTCACCTAGTTCAAGGTATTTGTTTACTTTCCTCTTCTCTGGCAGTCCCGCTAGCAGTCTGGCCTCAATTCTCTTAGCAGCTCGTTCCCTCCAAGAAGCCTCCCCCCCAACCTTCGAGCACGCCACATTCTGGGTAGATTATGTAGGCCGGCTACGGAAGGCTAACTGTTACGAGTTTGTCTGTGGCTCCCATGAAAAGGCCACCCCATCTGAACCTCAGTTCTGTCACCTGGAAAACGGACCAATGGCTACAATTTTTGACCAGTGTTAAAACAGCAATTATAATACTAGCGGCCCGCCTGGGCGAAGGGCGCCACCTGGAGGTTACAACGCAACGTCCTCTCCCTTGCAGGAACAGTTTAGTCCCAGAGGGGGCGCAGCATCCCACACAACTGAGGGACCAAGAAAGGAAGGAAAAAAAAAAAAAAACCATCTTTCGGTTTATTGAAGGAGGTACAGGGTGGGAGAGGGGGGCAATAAAATGCTTTTGCTTCGTTTATAAAGAGCGAGTGTTCAGGGGGCCCCTTCTCCAGGAGCAGACACCTCTCCCCAACTACAAGCAGCAGCAAAGCCAAGCCAAGGAGGGGAGAGGGAAATTGGAGGGGCCACGGAACCCCAAACACCCCCTCTGACAGGAGCCACAAGCTTTGTCCCCCCACCCACAATGCATCTACCCCAGGGGACCCATCTGGGCAGAGGAAGGGGGTATGTACACAGGTGGGGATGGCACGGGTTGGGTGAGGGAGGGAATAATTTATCCGCAGTTGCGGTGGGTGGCAAGGGGGGAGGAAGCAGTAGCCTGGTGGCAGTGGTGGCCTAGGGGTCCCGTTCCTTCTTGACCTTGATGTCACCAGCAAGAATGGTGGCGATCTCGCCCTGCATGAAGGCCCAGGGGACGGAGGAGCCCACCAGCGGGCACTTGTCTCCACTGGGGCAGTACACCTCCCCGGCCGGGCCCTGCGCCTTGATAAACTCCCGCGAGCAGGGAAAGCAGAACTTGTGTCCGGGCACCGAGGGGCACTGGACAAAGTGGGTGTCTTCCAGGCGCTCTCGGCACAGGGTACAGCAAAGGGGAGCTCCAGGGGTCGCCCCAGTGCCACTACCACCCCCGCTGACAGCTTCGGCCCCCGCTGTGGGACTGACTTCTGCTTCACCGTTTCGGGCCACTAGGCGATGCTGGGTCGGTGGCTGGGTGGTGGAGGAGGCTGCGGGGCTAGCACCCCCTGCACGCACAGGGCCTCCACCGCCACCAGGGTCCTTGGGAGAGTGACCCAGGGCCTCTGCCACATTCTTCAGGGCGGCAATGGGTGAGGGCACACCAGGGGTCTCAGCAGAATATGGCCCGCCAGGTGCCACCCAGTGCCGCTGCTGCTGCTCCTCTGTTGTCATCTTCCCAGCCGCCTCGCCCTCGGGCTCAGGGGAGGCCTTGCGGCGGCGCGGCGTGGGTGCCAGGTTCCGGGATGGGGCTCGTGGAGGTGGGCCACACAGAGCTGCAGGGGCCGGCTCTGGGTACTGCTGGGGCAGGGCCTCGGCAGGAGCGGGCTCTCGAAAACTGCGGACACCATCAGTGAGCAGCTCGCCCAGCTGGCGCCATTCGCCCGAGCCATGACGGCGTTCATACTCGAGGTACTTGAAGCCCGAGGAGGCCAGGGCCTTGCCAGGCTCCCGCAGAGCATCGTGAAACATCTGTCGAGCCACGGCCAGGACCCCCGCGTACACATTGCCAGAACCACAGGGGTATTCGGTGAAGAGCTTCAGCTCGAACTCGTATCCCGGAGGGCGGGCAGTAGCATCGAAGGCGAACACCCGCCCCACCAAACCGTGATCCTTCTTGAAGCGGACATTGAAGGGGGCGCAGGCAGACAGCGCCAGTAGCTGTTCCCGCACAGCTTTGGGACGCCCGTGCCACTCCTCCGCCCGGCCCCGCATAGCCTCATTCAGTTCTGCCAGACAGTCTGCATTCCTCTGCTGCTTCTCCTTCTCGAAATCGGAGCCGAAAAGTGGACGGGCAGGACTCAAGCCGGGCGCCAGCGTCAGGCCTCGGCCTCCCAGGCCAGACACCGCAGCTGCCAGCAGCCCGGGGGGCATCAAGCTGGGCATAGTGCCAAGCAAGGCCCTGCGCGCCCCTTCCGCCACGGCCTCCTCTCGGCCCAGCCCATTGGCCAGGCGGGACCCTAGGGTGTACTCCAGGGCTGGCGAGGGCAGCGGGAGGCGGCCAGACGATGTGGCTCTGTCATAGCGGTCCGGGCCGGAGACGCCGCTGCCGGTCCCCGACGGCTGGGGCTGGGCCTGCGGAGGCGGTAGCTGGGGACCCTGCGCGGCGGCCACGGCCAGGTCCTTGGTGGTTGGGTGCTTGAGCGCTGGGGGCCCGGGCGAGCGGCCCTCCGGGAGCACGTGGCTGCGCTTGAGCTGGCGAGCGGCGTCGATGAGCAGCTCGATGCGGTCCGCGCCCTCGAAATTCACGCAGCCGCGGCACACCGCCTCGCTGAAGTCCCACACCATGGCCCACGGCATCTTGGGCAGGTCGCACAGGTAGCACCACTGGCGGCGGGACGCCTGTACTGACGCCATGGTCCCCGCGCGCGCGCCGCCAGGTCCCCGCCTTCCACCCGCCGCCGACGTTCGATCCGCGCAGCCAACGTTCGATCCGCGCTCCCGGGACAGCGCGAGCCACAGTCCGGCCTCCGGCTCGGCCTCCCCGCCGGATCCAGGCCCGGCCCCCCTTCCCCGCCCCCTGGGCCCTAAGCCTTTTTCCTCACTCCCGCCTCCCTTGAAAAGGCAGACAGAGGCTCGTCGGCGCCCCCACTCGGTCCGGGCTGCGAGCTGAGGCGCACAGCTCGCGCCCCGCGATGGGCCGCGGGCGCCGCCGCCTCGGGGTCCCGCCGCTCTCGCCGCCGCTGCTACTGCAACGGCCGCCGCCGCCTCCACCTCCTCCTTCTGCCCCAGAGGCCGCTTCGCAGGGAAAGTTACATAACGCGAGGGCAAAGCCTTCTGGGAAACGTAGTCCCGCCGGGGCCGTCTCTTAAAGGGGACAGCGGGCAACAGTGGGGGAACGCAGTCTCTTGCCCAACAATCCTCAATACTACTAGCCACTGGGCGGGGAGTTCTGCGCGCTCAGAGGAGAATAGGGTCGTGATGATGTGATACGAATGATCAAAGCTACCACGGATTAAGAAATTGTCGAAACTGGACAGGCTGCGGGGCAATCCATACCTGCTTTGATTTGCTGTGCACCTTTAGGCCAAAGTCTTGCCCTTGCTGAGCCTCCGTTTCCCCGCCCATTAGAAGAAGGCCATTGACGGATTAAGAAAGCTACAGCTCTTGGGGCGGAGCGAAGAGGTCCTGATTGGATGGTTCAGGGTAGGCATGGGAAGCCGGCCACTGGAGGTTTGTGTATACTTGGCACTGTGACTTCTCTCAGCATCCTAAATATCAGTCTCTGGGGCCGACCACAGCCAGAGAACGGAAAGGGCTAAGGGCTTTCGAGCACAGAGCCTGCCTCAGTTTTCTGATCTGCTAGAGGGGAGTGACCGAGCGCCTTCTAATTCTGTTCCAACTCTGCCTGATCGCTTTGGTCTCCAAAGGGTTACACTGCCGGCTTCTCTGCTCCACCCCTCCATTTTCACTACTATTCCCAAAATGCTCTGCGGGGCGGCCGAATGACGCACTTCCGCTGTCTGGAAGGTTGGGGGAGGCCTTCGCTATTCTCGCTGGCGCCCCCCCCCCCAACATTTTGGGGCTCTTTCCGTGCTTTCGGTGTATGGGGTTTGGGTTACCTTACCCTCTTTTGCAGGCCCTTGTGTCGAGAAGGGGCCAGGAAATGGCGAACAAAAGGAGGTTGCTGCGGGGAGTGCAAGCGCCAGACCACCCTTCCCCAACCTTGAGTGCTTACTACGTGGTGGGCCCAGCCAGGCTTGGACCCCCTGTCTTCTCTCCCAGTCTTGGAAACTGTGGGAAGGCAGACTTTGAGGAGGGGCGATGCGGGTCTCCAGATTCTAACGCATATAAGCTCCTTCCTCTTTCTGGGCTGGGGTCCGTGTTTTGTGTTCAAAAATACGTGGATGACTTGCCAGTCTGCACACAGAGTGCTTTTCAATCTGGGGGGGGTCCGCCTTCCTTCCTCTGCCCCCAACCCACTGCGGCTACAGCTGCCCGGATTTTCTGCTATCTAAAGTTGTTTGTTTTACAATTACCTACCAACTCTATTATTATTCTAACACTTTTTCTCCCTTGGAGGGAAAAGATTACCCATTTTTTGCTTCATCCTAAGGAATACTATTCCATAATCACAAGTTTTATGTACTAGCTACGTTTTATTTTTTTGGTGCTAAGGATGGAATCCTTGGCCTCATGCTGAAGCCCTCTATCACTGGGCTACACCCCCAGGCTTTCATCCTCCCTACTTCTTTATTTTTTTTAAAACAGTAAGTTTACTTTTTGTTCCTGCAAACTTCTGGGGGGAGTCCTGGGGACCCCCAGGCAGCTGTCCTGGTATGTGAGGCAGCCATCCACGCTGCTTTTATCTTGTGGCTCTATCTTTTCAACATAAGACCTTTTGCATATATGCTGATTAAATCTGAAATTTAAAATATTTCTTTGTAGTAGACATTATTCATGAGAAACTCTAGTCAGAAGATCCAGTTCATTTAGGAACCCTCCTGCAAGTTCAAGGGCAGGATGCCAGCAGCACTTAGCTCTGATGAGGCAAACAGCATCACAGCATTGTGGGCTGTTTTTTTAAAAAATCAGTTAAAAGTACAGAACCATTAAAAATGGCCATTCATGTCCCCAAACTTACCTTTTTGGGGAGTATTGGAGACTTAACCCAGAGGTGCTTAACTACTGAGAAGCATGCCTAGCTTTTTTTTTTTTTTTTTGAGACAGGGTCTTGCTAAGTTGCTAGGCTGGTCTCAAACTTGTGATCCTCCTGTCTCAGCCTCCAAGATTGCTGGGATTGGCAGGTACTCACTACCACACCTAGCTCTCAAATTGCTTTTGTGCTGGGTTTGGTGGTCCACGCCAGTAATCCCAGCAATTTGGGAGACTGAGGCAGGAGGATGAGAAGTCTTGAGGCCAGTCTCAGCAACTTAGCAAGACCCTGTTTCAAAATAAGAAAAAGGACTGGGGATGTAGCTTAGTGTAGAGCATCCCTGGGTTCAATCCTTAGTACTGGCGGGGAAAAGTTGCCTTTGTGCCATTCTTTAAATACTAGTGAGAGCTGGGCAGGTGGTGCACACCTGTAATTTCAGCATCTTGGGAGGCTGAGGCAGGAGGACCACAAGTTCAAAGCCAGCCTCAGCAACTTAGCAAGGCCCTAAGCAACTTAGCAAAATAAAACATAAAAAAAAGGACTGAGGATGTGGCTCAGTGGTTAAGAGCCTCTGGGTTCAATCCCTGCATTAAAAAAAAAAAAAAAAAAGTACTAGTGGGAGCTGAGTTCTGGCCAGATTCAGGCTTCAGGTGGGACCAACTGGCCTGTGACCAGTTGTGACATTCCACAAACTTCTCAGGGCTGGGAATGGAGATCTTTAGAGTCTGTTCTTCCTTGGGTTCCTTCAGGCTGGAATGCAAGCATGCATGTAACTTGGCCTGGGGCCTGGCACAGAGGACTGCCATGTGGCTGGGGCTGTTGCTCATGGTAGAGTGCTGGCCTAGCATGCCCAGATCCTGAGTTCCATCCTCACTATGGCAGAAAAAGGAAAAAAAAAGTATCTTAAGTGGAAATTTTTGTTTATAAGCTGTACATTACTTTAAAAAGCAGTATATTACCGCTTTTGTGTGCTAGGCAATATCGGGGACACAGGAGTGATTAGAGTTACGTTCACACCCTTCCCTGAGGAAGTTCAGTCTGGTGATCCAGAGAGACATTAAATTTAACTGGTGTCAGGAAAACATTTCCTGAGGTAATATTTGAGCTGAGACCTGAAGAATGTATACATCTAATAGTAGAAAGTAAAGACTCTTACATCTTTATGCTCATTTCACAGATGAGGATAATGGAGGCCCCCAGTTAACAGCTGGCCCACTAGGCCTGAGTCCAGTGTAGTGGTTATTATTTACTTTGCTACCAGACCCTGCAGCAGGCAGTACAAGAGAACCTGTTGCAATCTAGGCATGGGGGTGCACACCTGCAATCTCAGCGGCTTAGGAGGCTGAGGTAGGAGGATCACAAGTTCAAATCCAGCCTCAGCTACTTAGGGAGGCCCTAAACAACTTGAGGAGACCTTATCTCAAAAAAAAAAATAATAATAATAATTAGAGGGCTGGGGATGTGGCTCAGTGGTTAAGTGTCTCTGGGTTCTATCCCCAGCACCTAAACAAAACCCAAATAGCACCCCCCAAAAAAAAAAAGAAAAGCAAAAAGGAGTTCCTGTCTTCCTCAAATTCTGGGGGCTATGTGATAAAAAGATAAGGCCTGTGTTCACTTAGACATATCATGAAATAGAACTGTGAGAATCTAAGAGGCAGACCCATCTCTGCCTTGGGGAGGGAGATCCAGGACGTTCAGGCTGGTACCTGAAGGATGAGGCAGATTTCATTTGAACAGAGAACTTGAAATGGCTTTAAAGGGGTGGGGGGAGGCTGGAAAACAAACCACCCGCCTCCAACTTGGAGGGGGTGTGGCCTGCCCGGGAGGGGGCGGGGCAGCCGGAGGTGTGGGGCTCTCAGGCTTGTCTCAGACACAGCCTCAAGTAATTGTATGAAAAATAAGTTTATTGATATCTTGTCACCACTGAGGAGAAAGGAGGGGGCTAAGCTCCGGAGGTCAGAGAGGCAATGAGAGGTGGAGGAGCCAACCCACACCTCTCAGTCAGAACCCTGCCCTCCTCTCCTTAGGGTACAGATCGTTACATCCTCTTTGTCATCCACATTCTGATTTGTCTAGCAATTTTTACCCCCTCCAAAGTCTGGGTTGGGGAGGCCCCCACGGGTCAATTCTCTTCAAGTTAAGAACAGGAGTTGGTAGGGCAGAGGGGATGTGCAGACCCGAGAGGTTCCCCCCACCCCAACCCACAAAGGGCATTATAATAAATAACATAAAATAGATGGCTTAGAAGTCAGGGCTAGGGGAGGCAGCCAGGCAGACAGCATTGTACCAGAGAAAGGGGCTGGGGAAGCCTCCGAAGAGGTCCCCAGAGAATCAGGCACTAACTAGCACAGGGAGTGGGGTGCTCACCCCCTGGAGCAGGGAGCCGGGGTGCAGCAGGGAGGGGTGGAGCATCGCCCCTCGCGACTGCGCCAAGCTGGGGGAAGGGGGCGCAGGCAGCAGCGCGGGCAGCGGAGGCTTCAGGGCGATTTCCACCGGCCCCGCCTCTTCCGCGCAGGGAACCCTTTCCTCCGCTTGTGTGGGGGGGAGTCGTGCGGAGGGAGCGGGGCTGGGGTCGCCCGGGACGCCCCCTCCTCGCTCCTAGGGGCTATGATGACTCCTCTGGCTGCCACCACCGCCCCATCCACGACAGCAGCCACCACAGACACGGGTTCTGGGGTTACTTCCACCTTGGGCGCAGGCGGGGGCGGCGGGGGCCTGGGAGGCGCGGGCGGGGGCGGGGGCGGCGGCGCGGGGAGCGGGTCGACCGGGGTTCCCGGCAGAAGGGGCAGCAGGGCGCTCAGGGCCTCGCTCAGTTTGGCCAGTCCCTGCCGAAGGGTGCCAGCCAGCTCCCGGATGGCATTGGCAGTCTCCTGCTGGGCCCGCAGGAAGTCCAGGGAGGGGTCTGGGACCGCGGGCGTGGGAGGAGGTCTAGGAGGGGGCGGGGGGCTGGGAGATGAGGGTGCCACTTGGGCCAGTGGCGCGGGTGGCGGTGGAGGGGCAGAGGGTGGTGGAGACAAGGCCAGGCGGGGCAGCTGGACCGTCTGCAGGGCCGGAGGGGGCGGGGACTCACGCTCCTTGGACCGTGGGCAGCCCCCTTCCTGGGGGTTGCAGGAGGGCCGGGCCCAGGGCTCCGGGCTGCTGGAGCCCCCCTTGCTGTGGGCTGGTGTATCTGTAGAGAGAGACATGCAGGTAAGGTATGCATGATTCCCTCTTCACCCCTAGTTCCTTCATCTCTCCCCTACCCTGGCCCGAAAGATCCTTTAAACTCTTTAAAACCTAAGTCAGGCCAGTACAGGTGGTGCTTGCCGGTTAATCCCAGTGACTCCGGAGGCTGAAGCAGGAGGATCACAAATTCAGAGCCAGCCTCCGCAATATAGTGAGGCCCTAAGCAATAGGGCGAGGTGGAGCACATCTATAATCCCAGAAGCTCAGGAGGCTGCTGCATGAGGATCCTGAGTTCAAAGCTAGCCTTAGTAATTTAGCGAGACACTAAGCAGTTAGTGAAGTCCTATCTCAAAATAAAAGATAAAAAGGACTGGGGGTGTGGCTCAGTGGTTAAATGCCCCTGGGTTCAATCCCCAGTACCATCATCATCATCATCATCATAAAAGAAAATTAAAAAACCTAAGTCACATGACGCCTTGGAACAGAAGCCTATGACGATGGGTCAGTCTTGGTCTCCAGGGAAGAATCGATACATTCAACCTATCAGGCTGTGCCAGCTTTTGCAGAAAGGGGTCTTGTAAGCCTCCTTTGGGGCCAAGCAGCTCCCATCTCACTCAGAGTAAGAGCCACTCTCTGCCAGGCTGCAAACCATCTGGACACAGCCACACCTCTCAGGCTGCAGTGCTAGACCCCAGGGAGGTGGGAGGCCTGAGACAGAAGTGCTCCAACATCAGAGATGCTTCTGGAGGCTCTCTCAAACCAGGAGGCCAGGATTTTCCAGTTCTTCCTGGGTCTCCACTCACCTGGGATCTCATTCATACTCCTGAATTTGAACTATCTGTACCAAAAGGCTTCCAGATTCTGGGCCAGCCTGAATTTCTGCCCTGAGCCCGACTTTACTTCCCAATGTCTCCAGCTGCGTCCTGGGCACAGTCCCTGGACCATGTAATGCCTTGGATGTGCTTGCTCACAGCTAAGCGTTTGATCCTCCCCCATCTCTCCTTCCTCCACCACCCACATCACTGCTGATGGCAGCTTCATCCTTCCAGCTGCAGGGGCTAAACACCTTCACTGTGGTTTTCTTTCTCAAGACACCATCCACTTCAAACACCACTGGCTCTGCCTTCAAGCTAAACGCAACACTCAACCTCTTCTCTCTACCTCCCCGGCCCCCATCCTGTTCCAACCACTGTCCCCTTCCACCTGGAGGACTGCGCTTGCCTCCTCACTGGGCTCCCTGTCTCCACTCCTTCTTCATCAGCGGCGGAGGGGTTCAACCAAAATTCAATCAGGCAACAGGAAAGAAGCTAAGTCACAAAGGACCTTGTATGGCATGATTCCATTTACACAAAAGGTCCAGAAGAGGCCAATCTCTAGAGACAGAGTAGATTGGTGGTTGCCTAGGCCTGGGGGGAAATGGCTTAAGTGACTGAGACAGGTGCAGGGTTTCTTTTTGGAATGATGAAAATGTTCTCAAATTGATTGTGGTGATGGCTGCACAACCCTGAATATACTAAAAGCCCCTGAATTGTCTAGGTGGGTTGCATGCTGTGAGAATTACATCTCAACAAAGCTGTTCTAAAAACACAAGCCAGGCACTGTCCTTTCTCTGCTCAAACCCTCCTGAGACCCCCATCCCACTTAGGATAAAGGCAAAGTCTTTGAGGCCCCAAGGTCTGCACTGTTGGTCCCAATTGCCTCCCTGACCTCATCTCCTCCCTTCTTTCTACCTTCCTCACAGGCTCCAGCTACTCTGGCCTCCCTGCTGGCCCTCAAAACTCAGCCTCCTCCTGACTCAGGGCCTTTGCACTTGCTGATGCCCTGGCCTGGGAGGATGTTTCCCCAGACACCTGTCTGGCTTCCTCCTTCACCTCCTCCAGGTTCAAATGCGGCCTCCTGGGGATCATCTTCCTTGACCATCATACAAAGTAGCCACCATTTTCCCTTTTCTCCCTCCTAGCCCTAGCTGGTTTTCTCCCAGCATGCATCTGCCCTGCATGCAGGCCATCTCTGTTATCTGTCTCCTCCTGAAGTCGGTTCCATTTTGCTCACTGCTATTTACCCAGCAGCTAGAATAATGTCTAGTAGCAATTCTTTTTTCTTCAAATGAGAAAAGAACTGTGACCTCCAGAGTTAGCACTGACTGGACCAGGGCCCAGGTCCTCGTGGCAGGTCCCAGTGCCCACGGGACAAGTCCAGCCCTTCCTGTGGAGACCAGGTCTCAGCTCTTCCCTCAGGGCCAACACACATGCTGCTCCCTCCCCCTCTGTCACACCCCACCTGGCCTGGCACCTCCCCTGGCTCAGTTCAGAGGTTCCCTCCTTGGGGAAGCTGCCTTCACGTTCCTGGCCAGATCAGATGGTCCCAGTCTCCCCCAAACCACCAGCCACCTCCTGTCTGAGTGCTGGGGGCCCAGTCCCCTGGACCAGCCAGTCTGGGAGGCCAGGAGAGAGATGTTGGACCTGACAGTCCTTGACACATTCCTCATCGAGTCCCCTCAGCCACTCTCTGGGTGGATTCTATTGCTGTTACCCCATTCCACAGATGAGGTGACCTGAGGACCAGAGTGGGGTTCCAGAGCAGTGGAAGAGGGGTCTGGATCCAGGCTAGCTCCAGAGCCTGTACTTTTAACTACCGCTTGGCAGGGACTGTGACTCTGGGGCGGGGTGGCGGTGTCAAGTCTTCCTTATAAGGAGCAAGGAAAATGCGTCACTTGGAAACCTGACTTTTCTAGGCTATTGAATAAAAAGGAATGGAAAGTGACCCAGCCTACACACCCACAGGGCTCCCAGGAGTCAGGGAAAGGCCACTATGGCAGCTAAAATCATATGTATTCATAACCTTGGGGCCTCAGTTTTCCCACCTGTAATTGAGCACATGTTTAAAGATGGGACTAAATACTGGAACATCTTCCTGAGGGCCACCCTGGGGATCCCTGGACCCACTGTAGATACAGGGTTTAAGACAATGCCTGGCACATAGTAAGTTTTCAATGCTGTTATTCTTTCAAATACTATGTCGGAGATAAATGATCCTTAGTTTGTTGTTTTCTTTGGTACTGAGGATTGAATCCACAGTTACTTTACCACTGAGGTACATCCTTAGTCCTTTTTATTTATTTATTTTTAATTGAAAAGACAGAGGCTTTGCTGAGTTGCTGAGGCGGCCTAGAACTTGCAATCCTCATGCCTTGGTCTCCCCAGTTGCTGGGGTTACAGGAGTACATCACCATGCCTGGTTTATATATACTCTAACTGCCCGAGGCTGCCCCAGGCCCCATTTCTGTCCTTCAATATGAGCAGTTCTGCATTTATGAGTTTTACATAGTTGTGGGAGTCTAATGATGGATGCTTTCAGCCCATACCTGCCTCAGGGACTTTGCACACGCTGCTTCCTCTAGCTGGAAACCATCTACTAGGCTCAATCTCTCCATTCAGGACTCTGTTTCCATTTACCACCTCTGAGAAGCCCTCCTGGAATGCCCTGCCTATACCGCTCCCTTCTATCATTTACTACTTTCTTAATATGCAGTATTTTTCTTCCTGATATATGATATGTTTGGGGGGCTACTTGTTTGTGGCCTGCTTCCCCCAACTACGTCAGCTCTGTAAGGGAAGGGAATTCATCTTTTTATCTACAGTATTCCCAGCACCTGCAATTCTGCCTTGCCTTGGAAGAGGTTCTCAATAAATACTTATTAAACAAGTGAATTAATAAAGCATTATAAAAATAACTTTGTCCTCTGTGCTCTGGTTCATTGGGGCCATTTTACAAAAACATCAAGGTTTAAGTCAAACTGAGAAAGGTCCTAAACTGAGAATGTGACTTTCCTGCTCAAGACACTTTTATGCCTCTGAAATTCCCATATGATGAAGTCCAAAGTCCTGACCTTGACTTACAAGCCATGTGTAATCAGATTCTGGTATACCCATTAACTCTCAGTAACTCAATAAAATATCAATTATTGTTGCTGGGCAACATACCCAGTGGTTAAGTGCATGGACTGGGAGTTGGGACAAACACATGTGCTGGGTCCCTACACTCTTGCTGTGTGACCTTGGGTGGGAGAATGAGCCTCTATGAATCATATGCTCTTGAGTTGCCTTATCCATGTTCCTTGTTTTCTCAAACTCTTCACTATGAATAAAATTCAAACTCCCCACCATAGCCTAGCATAGTCTCAACTTTGCCCTCCTTTCTGACTTCATCTAAAAACTTTTGTTCAATTTTTTGCTTCAAAAAATTGGCTTTTTTCTTTTTTTTTTTTTTGCCTCTGTGCATTGCACATGCTCTTCCCTTTATCAGGAATACTTTCTCTACTCTTCTTCATTCTGTTTTTTTTCTTTTCTTTTTCCATACCAAGGATTAAATCCAAGGGGCACTTAACTACTGAGCCACACCCCCAGCCCTTTTTTGTTTTTTATTTTGAGATGGGGTCTCTCTAAGTTGCTTAGGACCTGGCTAAACTGCTGAGGCTGGCTTTGAACTTGCAATTCTCCCGCCTCAGTGTCAGAGTTGCTGAGATTACAGGCCCATGCCAATACTCCTGGCTGTTTCATGCATGCTGTGTCTCATTCAGCTCGGACATCCCCTCCTCCATCCCCCAACCCCCAGGCTGAGCCAAATGCTGTCTCTGGACTCCCACAACCCCTGGGTTCCCCTGCCCCAGCCAGTCCCATCACTCAGAACCATCGCTGTTTCCCCCAGCTGTCCCAGTCACTGATGTGTTATACCATCTAGCACAGGGCAGGTATTCAGAAATGGAGTAGAAGAAATGATAATCCAGAGACTAGGCTAAGCAGGAAGTGAGTCTCTGTACCCAGTTCTCCATACCTGTACTGGAGGCATGACCTTGAGAAAGTTACCAGGCTTCTCCAGTCTTTGACTTATAAATTACTGAAACAGTGTGTACTTCCCAGCATTAACCATTATATCCAGCGCTAAACTTGACTGTTAGCAGACTCTGTACAAAGCAATTCGCCCAAATTAACTCATTTAGTCTTCCCGGCAACCCCTGAAGGTGGAGACTATTCTTATCTTCACTTTACAGATGCAGAAAGTGATGCACAGAGGCAGAAAGTGACACGCAGTGGCTTCTGGGATGCCATAGTTGAGTGGCAAAATTGTGACTGGCACCCTATTTGGAGACAGTCTACTGCCAGAATCACTAGGATGAGTTTAATGAGTCCTGCCTGTGCAGAGATGATCCCCGGGGTGGACTCAAGCCAGGTCTCCTAGGTCTGGTTCTATTCTTGACTCTGGCAGTCATTAGCTGTGGGACCTGAAGCAAGTCATTTTATTTTTCTGAGCTTAATTTTCCCAACGGTGTAATGGGGACAACAGCACCCGCTTCCCAGAGTTGTAGTTAGGATCTGCTTAGCTACATAAAGGACTTGAACAACGCAAGAAGACTGCATTTGCATTCGCTGAGGTGATGGTGAAGGAACTCACCTGCCCGTCGGTCCTCCCTGCGGTCCTCAGACAACACATAGCGCTGGGCACAGGCGCTAGGGGCGGGCGGCTGTGAGGAGACGGGCGGCTGTGAGGGGGCGGCTGCAGGGGGCTCCTCTGGCCCGGCACCAGCCCCTGATCCCCCCACACCAGGACCCAGGATGGCGAAAATGGTCTCCTCCTCCGCGGAGAAGGCGTCCTCAGCGGCGGGCCCGGCACCCTGCGTGGAGTGCGGCACGCGGGCCAGCTTCTCCTTGGTGCGGCGCTTGAAGTCGTTCCAGCGCTTCTGCACCTCTTGGCCCGTGCGCTTCCAGCTGGTGATGCCGTTGATCTTGGCGGCTATGCCGTCCCACACGCGCCGCCGCTCCGCCACGCTCACCCGACGGCTCTGCGCGCCGTAGAGCTGCGGGTAGTGGGCGCGCACCTCCCGGATCAGGATCTGGTTCTCTTCGAACGAGAAGCGCGGCTTGCGCAGCCGGGTGGTTTCCTCCGCTTCGCCCGCCGCCGCTGAGGCCATGGCGCCCCCCGACGCCGCTGTCCGGCCGCCTGGCGCATGGGGGGCGCCGGCGCTGCGGGCAAAGGGCGTACAGCGCTGGCCGGGGCTCAGTGTCCCCCGCCGCCCGGACAAGGGCTCCTAAGTCCCCTGGGCAGGGGTGGGGGCGGGGGCGGGGACGGCGGGCTGTCAGAAGTGCCTACTGATGGCTGACACCGGCTGAGCGCTCATTCTGTGCTTCTCACGGCGCAGGGTGCCTCGCCAAGGAGTTGATGGAAATTGGGGGAGGGTCTGGAGGGATGGAGGGAAATAAAGAAAAGTGGAAGGAAAGGAGGTGTCTGCAGGAGTTAGAGGAGAACGGGGGCACGGGAGAAGAGCAAAGGGAAGGAGAATGCGGATGTCTCGGGGGCCGAAGAAGCATGGGGATAAGGAGAAGCCGAAGGGACTCTGCAGCAAGAGGACATCTAGAGCAGAGAGGCGCTCTGGGGGTTCCGAGGGCAATGGGGGGTCTGTAAGACCCATGAGACGGGGCCCTGAGAGGATATGTCAGGAAATAGCGGTGAGATGGGAGCTAATGGGTCAGCGACAGAGCTGGGACGATAAAATATTAGGGATTAGGGTCTGCGGGGATTCTGGGGGCGCTGGGATTGCCAGGAATTGAGGAGACCTCGGGAGATAACGGGGGTCCGAGACCAGCAGGGGACAACGGAGGCTATTTGGGACTTCAGAAAGAGTGAGGGTCGCGGAGGGAGGGGGACCGAGTCGGGCCGCGGGTCACTCACCGGCGCCGCCGCAGCCCCTGCCTGCCGGTGGGTCAGGGCTCGGGCGTCTGCGGCCTCTTTCCTCCCCCCGCCCTCTCCCTCCCCTCTCTTGGGCCCCGCCCCCGACCGCGCCGAGAGCCAAGGCGCACGCGCGCCTAGCGCCAGTCAGCCCAGACAACCTCACAGCCCGGGATTCATTCGCATTTCCCCAACACGGCGCAAGCGCACAATTGCCCTCTAGCGGGCTCGACCAGCAGGCTGCAGCTGCGCAGCCGCAAATTTAGCGCTGAGCTGGTTCCACTAGCCTCCTGGTTCTACAAGTACGCACGCGCGAACTCCTGTCGCGCGCAGGCGCGTCCCTCGTTCCCCGCGGGTTTTGGTACCTGGGCTTGATGGCAGCGCAGGCGTAGCAATCCTTACAGAATGGGAACTGCTGGGACAGCGCTAGGACCGAGCGGCGCCTCTGCCTTTCTACAGTTTTCCAGCCCACTCGGCCTTCTAACTACGCAAGAGTCTAGAGAAAGGGGAGGGAGGCCGAGCTGGAAAGGATGGGAAGCACTTCGTCTCCATGACAACTGCGTGGGTGGTGTGGGGGTGGCATTAGGGAACCTCAACGCCACCACCCTTACCAGCCCCTGCTCCCGGCACCGGCGAACTAACTACCGCCTACGAGTTGAGGCGGGGCACCCTGGGGATACTCCGCCTCCGGCGATGCAGTAACCATAGCAACCCACCAACCTCCCAATCGCTTTGGGAGGCCCCCTGTCCACACATTTACGTCATGGCTTGGAGAGGGAGATCTGAGGGAGGAGTTTCTTGGCCGCCCCGCGGGGAGGTTGATCTTGGCGCCGGCCCACTTTAAGCAAAGCACGGAGACGGGAGTGAATCTGGATAAGGGGTTGAATGAACTGGATGAGCGGATGAGGCAGTTAAGTCCGATTAAATTTTGTTTAGCATCCTGCAGGAGTCTTCAAGATCATTCAGCAAAAAGGACTACAATCATCAATTCAGCAACTGTTTTATGAGTCGCCCACATAGCTTCAGGTGTAATGAACAGAAAAAGTCAAAACTCCCTACTCTTATCGAGCACTTATTTAGTTGGGAGAAACAGATGATAAAAGAAAATGTATAGGTGAGAAGGTGGAAAGTATTATGAGGAAAATAGAGAAAGGAAAGGGGGTAGAGGATGGAGGTGTTTGGGCGCGGATGTCTGTCATCTTTTTTTTTTTGTTTTGTTTTTCTGCAGTGATGGTGATGGAACTCAGGGCTTCACATATGCTAGACAAGGGCTTCACTACGGAGCTCCTCCCCCAACCCCTGTAATTTTAAAATAAGGTGGGTAGTAAAGGTCTCGCTGAGTAGATGACCACTGAGTTGAGACTTGAAGGAAGTGGGAAAGCAAGTACAGCCAGAGATGAGACTGTGTAGATTCTGTGAGGCTGTGTGTGCTGTGTTCCATGAGCACTGAAGAGGCCAATGGAGCTGGTGTAAAGAGGACCAGATGGTGTGCAGCCATTATTCTGGGTAAGGTGAGAGGCATGGAGGGCTGTGAGTAGAGGAAGGTGAGCTCTGACCCAGGCATAGCTGACTTGAGGGAGCCAGGATGGGACGTGGGTGTCCAGTGAGGAGGTGCCTGCAGTGGTTCAGGGGAGACAGGGTATTGGCTGCCCCAACCAGGGTCCTGATAGCCCTGGAGGTGGAATTGGATATGGTATGAGAGAAGGGGAGGAGACAAGGTGACTTTGGCTTGAGTGAAGGAAACGATGGAACAGGGCTCCAAGATGATGAAGAGTTCAAGTTTTCTCAAACTTGAGTTGCACATTAGTTAAGTATGAATGTTAGATATTTGAGTCTGGACTTGAGGACAGACATCCAGGCTTGAGAGATAAATTTGGGAGTTGTCAGTATGTGACATTTATTTCCGGAGGACTAGGTGGGTTACTAAGGAAGCAGGTGTAGGTAGAGAAGAGTTCTGAAGCCTGAGGCTGCACATTCCTATGTGCAAGGTAAGGGCAGAAATCAGCAAAGGTACCAAGGAGGAGCAGGGCTGAGTGGTGGCCCAGAGGCCAAGTGAAGGGTGAATTTGAGGATGAGGGAAAGACTCAGGGTGCCAAATGCTGCCCAGAGGCCAAGCCCAGTGTAAACTGAGAACTGGCCACCAGAGTTAGCAAATATGGAGATTGTCAGTGATCTATCTTTATTCATTTATAGTACTGGGATCAAATTCTGGTCCACACACAATCTAGGGAAGTGCTTTTCAGCCGAGCTGTATCCTCAGTTCAGTTGTACAATCCTTTTTTTTTTTTTTTTGAGGGCCGTACCAGGGATTGAACTCAGGAGCACTTAATCACAGAGCCACATCCCCAGTCTATTTTGTACTTTGTTTAGAGACAAGGTCTCACTGTGCTAATTTGAATTAGCACTTCACTTTTGTTAAGGCTGGTTTGAACTTGCAATCCTCCTGTCTCAGCCTCCCAAGCTACTGGGATCAGTTATATAATCTTGAAAGAGCATTTTTGCTGGGCACAGTGATGCACTCCAGTAACCATTCACTCAGGAGACTGAGGCAGGAGGATGACAAGTTTGAGGCTAGCAAGACCCTGTCTCAAAACTTAAAAAAAAAAAAAAAAAAAGAGACTGGGATTCGAGCTCAGAGTGGAGCAGCTCTGGATTCAATTCCCAGGGCTAAAGGGGGGGGAGCATTTTTGGTGGTCAGGTGAGGGTGATGGCTAATTGAGTGTGTTCAGGAGAGGGTTTAGCAAAGACAGTCCTTTCTAGCATTCAAGTGGAGACATGGGTCTTATTTGGAAGAGAGCTTGGGGTCACATGAGGCTTATTTAATATACAAAATCTGACTGGTTTCTGTGGAGGAGATTGAGGCTGCAGAGGAGAGAGGGGAGAGCATTTAAGTCCATCAGACTAAGAGGTCACTCAAGGAGCAGGTGCAGCTCCTTGAGTTGGTCCAGTGGGTTTGACCCAAAGCACAAGTGGAAGGGGACTAAGGGGCCTGGGTCCTGCAGTGGCAGGGGAGGCGATGTAGGGCTGCTGCAGGCATGAGGAGAGCTGTAGGGTCAGGAGACGTGAACATTCTCTGTTGTGGTCTCAGCAGCGCAGGAAGCTGGGTCACGGGTGACAAGGAGGTGCTGGGTTAGGGGACAAGAGATATAAACTTGGGAGTCTTCAGGGTCTCATTGGGGACGGGGAAATGTTGACAAGTAGAGCCACCCTGAGATTGCAGGTGATGAAACTGGAGTGAGGCCGGCCCTGGGGTGTGTTCTCTGGTCCTGCTTTTGTGAGCAGTGGCCAGGTGGTTTTAGGTGAGGTCCCGCCATGGGTCATGAGATCAGGGTCCCCACAGGGCATGATGGGCAATGTTTCAAAGGAGTTTGAACATGAGCTGTAAGCAGGGTTGAGCAGGGAAGGACAGGGGCTAAGTGTCAGGAGAGAGCCAGAGGAGTGGGCAGTCAGGGGACATCTGGGGCAGGGGTGAGGAGGGAACTGGGGACAGGGAAGGGAGAGACTAGATCAGGGCAGACAGTGGCATGGTTGGTAATGAACTGGAGAGACAGTTTGAGAGGCAGGATTCAGAGCACTGGGAGGGGAGGGGAAGTATAGAGGACACCCAGGTCCCTAGCCCAAGAACCAGGTGAAGGTGTGGTTTCACCTAGGATATGGTGGTTGTGGGCTGCTCACTGAGTGTAATGGCTGTTGCTGCTTGTGTCCCAACCCCCAGCCCTTCAGTATGTGACCTTCTCTGAAAATAGGTCATTAGAGATGTCCTTAGTTAAGGTGAGGTCATGCTGCAGTAGGGTGGGCCCTTGATCCCAAATAATGAGTGTCCTTGTAAGAAGAGTACAGAGGTGCTCAGGGACAGAGGGCTGAGAGGCAGAGGCGGGAGCAGTGCAGCCTCAAGCCATGGAAGGGCCAGGGCTCTTGGGAGCTGGAGGCCTCCAGCAAGGTCCTCTGCTGGAGCCTTGGGAAGGAGAGAGGTCCTGCCACATCCTGACCTCTGGGACCCTGAGTCCATTTGTTTTGTTTGTTGGTTTCTTCTTTCTTCCACTGGAAATTGACCCCAAGGGCACTCTACTGCTGAGCTACATCTCCAGCCCTTTTTATTTTTTCTTTTAAGACAGGGTCTCACTAAGTTGCTGAGGGTCTCCCAGAGTTGCTGAGCTGGCCTTGAACTGTAGTCTCTGGGATGATGGATGCACACTGTGCCTGGCCAGTTCCTTTGTTTGGAACCACTGGGCTTGTGGCACTTTGTGACAGCAGCCCTAGGAGAGGAATTGCTGGGCTGCAGGCTCCCTGGGAGTCTGGGGGGAGAGGCTAGGGCCTTGGTTCCTCAGCTCCCTGAGCATCCTCAGTTCTAGTTCTGACATTTAATTAATTGTTGAATAAATGACTCAATTCATTACCAAAAAATTTGATCATCATGATTTGTCTGTCTCCAACCCTGAGCCTCTCCAGGGTGTCCATCATCTCCAGAAATTTCACCTTGGATGCCCCCAGACACTGTGTATCCTCCATTTCCCAGCTGACTCACATCTGCCCTTTCTCACTTTTGCAGATCTACCACCCCTCCATCCTAAGTCCTGAGTATTTTCCTGAGCACTGAGCATGAGCAGTTCTCCCAAGTACTGAGGACACCATCCATTGCTTTCCATAACCGCTGCCCACACCTTGTCAGGGATCAGTCCCTTTAAACTGTCACTCAGTTGAGAGGCCATCGGCCTCTGTCTGATGCACCCTAGATATGAATCAGAAAGGGGTGCCCTTCCTCCAGTGGGCAGAGCAGGAACAGCAGGACCCTGCTGGGTGCTCTTGTGTAGGACTCCCCCTGCCCCCATGCTGGCACCCCAGCTCTGAACTGGGGCTTCTTTTATTTTTCCCCCACTGTTTGGTTCTACCTGGGAGTCAGGCTCCTGGGGGCAGAGCTGCGTATTCAGAGGAGCTGTGAGTGGAGGCCTTAGCTGGGCTCTTTGGTTCTCCCTGTAACCAGTGTCTGGATGAAGAATCCACAGAGTCCACGGGTGGATTTGAGCGTCTCGAGAATGAACACTAAAGGCCAGGTTCTCCCCAGGGTCGGCGACATCCTGAACTCTCCTCCTCTCTGATCTTCTGTCCTAGCCAGCTTCCTGCACATTCTGCAAACACACCAGGTTCCCAGTGCCACCTCAGGACCTTTGAACTTGCTCTCCCTCTGCCAGGAATACCCTCCTCCAGATACTCTGTTGGTCCCGCCTTTCATTTGGACTCTGTTCAGATGTGACCCACCTGACAACCAGCCTCTTCCACTCTCCCTCTGCTACCTGACCTTGTTGTCCTTCACTGGGCTTCTCACCCTCTAAACATTATTTTAGCACCCTCCACTAGAATGTCAGCTCCAGAGGGCAGGGACCTTGTCTATTTTGATCTCACTGTTTCCCCATCACCCAGAACAGTGGCACCTAAGAGATAATAAAAAATTGTGCAACAATGGAATAAAAACCCTGTGATACTACACAACAGCATTTTGTGCTGCTGTGTGCGTTTCCTGGGAGGGACCATATTTTCCAATACTTCTCCAGGGAGGCCTGGGAACCCCAAATTTAAGAACTACCCAAAAGTCAAGTCTTGCAGGGTGGGATGGGAACCCCCAGACAGGGCATGGAAAGGGAATCTGGGGTCAAGGAGCAGGCTGTGGAGGAACCTGGGAACCCAGACACATGGGGACAGGGCTGGAGAGGAGCCCTGCATCCCTTCCCACCCCACCTGCTGCTTCCTGGGATTTGGGGCAAATACAGCTCCTGGGCACCATCCCCCATCTCCAAGGACGGGGCCAGGAGACAAGGCAGAAACACAGGACTTCAAGGACAAGTCAAAACGATCTTTATTCACCAGAGCTCAATGCCCAGGCCTTCCATTCCGAGCCAAAAAGCAACCAACTTGTTGTGCTCCATTTGTGTTAAATAAATAAATAAATAAATAAATAAGCAACCAACTTAAAATCTGACCAGGGCTCTCTCATTTGCCAATAAACAAACAAACAAACAAACAAACAAACAAACAAACAAACTTAAAATCTGAGCAGGGCTCACTCTTTTGCCCTCAAATAGATAAATACATATATAGATATAGATAGATAAATAGATAAATAAAGCCACCAATTTAAAATCTGACCAGGGCTCTCTCATTTGCCCTTAAAACAAAATCTAGGCAGTTGCCATTCCCATCCAGGCAGGCAGACCTCTTTCCCGTTGGAGCTTCGCAAATGTAACTGTTGGAGGATGAAAAAGTCACCTCTCATGATTTGGGGGTGGGGGGAGGTGGCAGGGAGATGCATCTCACTGCGGGAAGGTCCCACAGGGGAACTGGAGTTGGGGACAGCAGTGGAGTGAAATGGGTTGAAGAACGAAGAACAAGGGAGCCGCAGAGTGTCGCTCACCGCAAGGCCGCACTCCAGGTAGCCTGGGACGACACAGGTCCCTCCAATGTGGTCCTGTCCCCTGTCTTGGCTCCTGACCTGGGACGCTGAAGGCAGGGAGGAATGAACAGCGTGGTCCCTGCTGCCTCCGTGGGTCTGCAGGGGCTGAAGGACCAGGGAAGGTGGGTGTGGAGCCAGCGCCCATTCTCAAGTCCGGCCAGCTTGTCACCCACTCCAAATTCTGAGGCCAGCTTGGAGAAGCACACGGGGTCTTGTGGGGCCACGGATCCAGGGGCTCCCCCAGGCCTGGGGCTGAGAAGTCAAAGGAGCAGGGCTAGTGCTACCAGCAGGCCCCAGAAGGACTGAAGATCTGTGACCTGTGGCCCAAGACAGCCAGGGGGCGGGAGTGCTGAGCGCAGGGCTCCTGCGCACCAGAAGCCCTGGGACGCCCGGCCTGGCTGCCAGCAGCCTCCGTGACTTGGGGATCCAGCAGGGATGGAGTGCGGGGTCCAGGGATCCCAGGGCTGTGGAGTGGGAGGGAGGGTGGAGGGAGCGGGTGGGCTGATCCGGGCGGGGTGCGGGGTGCGGGCGGTGGGCACCCCATGGTCCTCAGCGCTTGACCTTGCGGCCAGCTGAGTTGCGCCCACTGCGGCGGTAGAGGGACTGCTGGTTGCCGTTGAGAGGGCAATACTTGAGAGTGTGGGCCTGGCCCCCGGTGGCGCCGCACAGGGGACACACGTAGTGCCTCAGGATGGGACACAGCACCACGCCCTCGGCTGTCTTCAGCTGGTGTGAGGAGTAGACGTGGCGGGACTCCCCGTTGTGCTTGCAGAAGTTGCAGAGGGCAGTCCCCAGCCCCTGATCCTGCCCCAGCTGGGGGCCAGGTCCCTGCTCCTCAAGCTCCTCTGCCTCCAGCCTCTGGCTCCTGCTCTGGGTCAGAGTCAGCACCACCTGGTTCAGGTTGAGGTAGTCCTTCCACATGTCAAAGGCTGGCAGCTCCATGGCAGGGGCGGGCTGGAGGGGGGCTGGGCCTGAGGACCTGTGGGCAGGAGCAGCAGTGTTTTGTGGAGCAAAGGAGCTGCACCCCCTTTTATACTCCCCAGAGCCCCTTTTAAGCAAAGGTGGAGCTTAGTATTTAAAGGGCCCACTCCCGCCTATGACCCCCATTTGACTCTGGTCTCCCAGGGAGGTCCAGAAGGAGGTTTTTTCCAGGTCCTGCTGCCTCCAAGGTGCTCTGTGTCCTCTGTAAAGGCCCTTCCACTCCCTGGGCCTCAGTTTCCCTGTCTGCTCATTTAGGATATATGGTTTTAAATGCCCTCCCCCATCCTCCTTTCTCCAAGGCTGGAGGGTGCTCCCTCTGAATACTCCAGAGCCATTGCTATTCTTTATAACTGTCCCTTACTGTGAGCCACACACTGGGCGGCATAGTCACCTGCATGATCTGACTTAGTCCTCACAATATTTCCATGAGGGCTGCAGTCATGATCTTGTTTTATGGATGCTGACTGAGGCTCTTCTGAAAGGGAAACTCACTGGCCCATGGTCACACAGCACATAACTGACAGGAGTGGGCCTGTGGAACTCCAAAGCAAGTCCTTCTTAAGCCTCTTAAAACATTTTTTTTTTTTTTATCAATCCTCAATTAGGAGCCACTTTTCCCCTCCTGCTGTGCTGGGAATGAAACCCAGGGCCTTGAGCATGCTAGGCAAGTAGTAGACCACTGAGTTACATTTCCAAATACTTCGTGTGTGTGTGTGTGTGTGTGTGTGTGTGTGTACACGCATGAGCATGTGTGCTTGTGAATGTGTGTGCTGGAGATTGAACATAGGGCCTTGCCCATGCTAAGCATGCACTTTACCACTGAGCCACACCTCCAGACCCAGAAGGAGATACTTAGTCAAGGCATATTTATTGGGTACATGCTTCAGTGCTCAGTGCACATGATCTCTTTGAATGGTCAAGGAGGTGACAATGGTCATTTACATTTTATAAAGGAGAAAAAGAGACTGGGAAGTTAAAGAATGTACTTAAGGTCACACAGCAGGGAAATGGCAGAGCTGAGATTGACACCTATGTCTTACCTCCAGAGACACTGGGAATTGATGTTAGAAGGGGCAGAGGACCCTGGCCGTGAGTTGAGCACAAATTTCCCATAATTTGGAGAGGGGACAGAGAGCATCATCAATAAGTGCTCAGGAAGCAGCCCCAGGTTCAACCCTGGCTACTCCCTGCAGCTCTGAACATCTGGTTATTTAACTCTGCCCAGCCTCAGTTTCCTCTTGTGTTGCTCCAAGATGATGTCAGCACCTGCCCCAGAGCACGGACTGGCTGATCACTAAGTCCCAGCACAGAGCCTGGCCTGGGCCAGGTGCTCATGAAATGTAATGATGGTGACTCAGACACAATTAATGCAATAAGCCTAGGGACTCCCTTGCTGAAGGTCTCCTCGGGGCCAGTCCTATGCCCGGGGCTGTCATTGAATACCCCCTTCCCCAGACCCTGGGAAGGAGGGTCTATTAAAAGTCCCATTGCACAGAGAGCTTGTCCCAAGTCATATATGGTCAGTAAGTGGTGGGGTGCAGCCAGGGCTGTCTGTCCCCAAACCCAGGCATCCTCCTGTCCCCTGGGTGCCTGCTGTGAGCCAAATGTAAGTGATCAGGGACAGCAGCAGAGCTTGGAGGGTCCTGCCTCATACAGGCAGAGACTGAGCTAGGACACCGGAAGTGGGGAGGTGGAATCCCAGTGACACATTTGGATGGATGTCCTTGAAGGAAGACAGGGTAGTCTGCATTGTGAAGAACCAAGGGGACCAGGACAGGCATGGGAACCCTGTGCCGAGTGCTTTGTTTAGGGACACAGCAGTGACCTTTTCCGTGACCTTTTTAACTCAGGGTTGAGCTATCTGGTGCCTTGGGCCTGGACCCTGCGACCCAGTGCCCATTACTGCAGCTGTGCTGGGAAGACTGATGGAAGGTGGGGGTGGGTTTGAGGTCCCCGATTCCCCTGATCAAAGGCACAGACTGGAGAATTCCAGATTCCGGGGCCCTCCCCGTGGGTTTCCTCCCCCACCCCCTTTCTCTTCCACTTCTTTCCCCCCTGATTGTTTACTTCCAGACTCTGTTCTGGGGCTCCTCTGCCCTGCCTCCCTCTCCGATGTTTTTCTCGGGGAGTTAATTGGACCAGCCTCTCCACAGCGCTCTTTCTGCTGGGCCCGCAGCTCTGCGAACCCAGAGGGTCCTGGCCAGAAACTCCAGCCAGGTGTTTACTGCTGACTGCGCCCCCGTCCAGACGTCGCCCACTGCCGGCCGCCCACGCCGTCTGTTTACTTGAGTTTGCTCTGGGCCTGATGCCAGCTGAAAATAGCCCAGGGGTTCAGAGAGGCGTGGGAGGGGCTGAGGTTAAAAATCCTAAAAGGAGGGGAGACTTGCAGAGACCCAGACAGGGAGATGAAGACCCCAAAGGTGATCATGATCGTTATTGTCCTTGTCCCTGCAGCTGGCCTGTGCAGTCTCATTGTGACAATCTTGTAGTCCTGTAACAGTCCCATTGTACAGAGAAAAATGAGGCCAAGAGAGGAAATTCCATATTGATGTTGATGGCAGTCACCGGTTTCTTTCTTTCCTTCTTTTGGTACTGGGGATTGAACTCAGGGACACTCGAGCAGTGAGTCCCATCCCCAGCCCTGTTTGTATTTTATTTCGAGACAGGGTCTCACTGTTTCTTAGGCCTCACTGAGTATCTGAGGCTGGCTTTGAACTCGAGATTCTCCTGCTTCAGCCTCCTGAGTCACTGGGATTACAGGTGTGTGCCCTGATGCTGAGCTCCTCCATTTCGTCTTATCCCAGGGCTGTAGAGCGGAGGGACACTTTCACACAGTGAATCCTGAGACTTGAGGCTGCAGAAGGGAGAAAGGAGAGTAAGGTGTTACATGGGGTGGGGACCATGCATGGCCGCTGCAGTCATGGGGCTGGGTCCCCTCCTGGCTCTGCTGCCTCCACTGTCTGGCTTTGGGCAAGTGATGCCAGCCCAGTGGTCTGTTTCCCCCATTTCACAAAAAGGAAGATTACTGTAGTTCCCCTGTTAGGAGACGGCCCAAGGATGACACCCAACACGGGTAAAGACACTAGAACAGGTACACAGTGAGCGCTCAGTTATTTTATTGTTAAATACTGGAGATTGAATCCAAGGGCACTTGACCACTAAGCTACATCCCAGTCTTTTTTATTATTATTATTATTTTCAGTTTTGAAACAGGGCTGGGCGCTGGCGCTGTAATCCCAATGGCTCGGCTCCAGAGGCCAAGGCAGGAGAAACAGGGCTGGGCGCTGGCGCTGTAATCCCAATGGCTCGGCTCCAGAGGCCAAGGCAGGAGAATGTCAGCCTCAGCAACAGTGAGGTGCTAAAGCAACTCAGTGAGACCCTGTCTCTAAAGAAAATCCAAAATAGGGCTGGGGATGTGGCTCTTGAGTTTGATCCTCTGGTCTCTCTACATTTACCACCACGCTGGCCTTGAACTTGGGATTCCCTTTCCTCATCCTCCTGAGTCCCTGGGATTACAGGATTGTGCTCCCTGGCTTGGTAGCACCTTGGTAATACCCTAACGGATTACTAAAGAACTCTAAATGGAAAGATGGAGAGTGTTGGGGCACAGAGAGATGGAAAAATATTTGCTCATTCAACAATTTTTTTAAATATTTATTTTTTAGTTTTAGGTGGACACAATATCTTTATTTCGACCCCAGCCCTCAACAAATATTTGCTGAATGCCTGATTGTGTCTAGCATTTTAGAGGTGCTGAAGATACACCCAGGAACAGAACAGGTGAAAATCCCTGCCCCCCCCTCGAGAATTAAATTAAATAACAAGTAATATAGACAGATGAACAATAGTATGTCAGGCTGAGTAATGGAGGGAAAGTAAAGGGGAGTAGGATGTTGAGTGGACAGGGAGGGCTCTTGGAAGAGGCGACATTGGGGGAGAATCTTAAAGGAGGTGAAGAAGAAGTCTTGTAGAGGCCCTGGGGTCAGCATGTGGCTAAAGTCTTCAGGGGTCACCAAGGGGGCAAGTGTGGTTTGGAGGGATTGAGAAGGGAGTTGGGGAGAGGTTATAGAGGGAGAAAATTACTCCCATTTTCCAGATGAGGAAACTGAGGCTTGAGAGCCGATGTCACTTGGCTCAAGTAATAGAAGATCACAGCTGGGGTTTAAACCAGTGTCTGTCCAAGTCTCCTGGGTGCCTGTGAAGAATCTTGGTCTGCGTGCATCGCCTTCTTTACTCAAGATGGGTTGGGGGTTTGTCACTGTGATTCCTTTTCCCCATCCCCAATTCTGATGTACCCAGGTCTGGTTGGGATTTGTCCCCCAGCACAGGGCCTGGGTAACATCCACTGTCAGCTTACCGAAGGTGAATGTTGAACAAATGAGCAAATGAACAAATGAATGAATGAATGAATGAGTACACCTATGAATGTCAAGCTGAAGACTTTGGACTATGTGCTGAGCAGGGCACTGGGGAGCCAAAGAGGGTTTGCAAGTGGAGGACCATGGTCATACCTGAGCTTTGGAAGACACTCCCCACTTCCTGTCCACTCTGGGTTCTTGCGTGTGTGCTCCTTCTGTGTGAAATGCTCCTGCCCAGTCCTTCCTGCTGTTCTTCAAACATCAGCTGGGAAGCCCCCCTGGTCTTCAGGCTGGGTCAGCCCCCACCCCCCTCCACATGCCGCCTCCATCCCAGTCCTGAGCACTCTAGGCTATCACTGTCTGGGGACCAGTTTGTCTTCCCCCACAAGTGCCCCCTGAGGACAGAGCCAGTAGTACCTTGTTCATGGCTGTGTCCCCAGAACTGCCCTGCACAGGGCTGGGCACTCAGAGAAACCTTCTTTGGAAAAATGAATGAGACCAAAACTGGGGCAGAAGAGGGGAGGGTGGGGGTGGGGACTAGCCAGAATCCTAGACAGCAAAATTTAGTAGAGGAGGGTGGAAATGGGGACAAAGGGAGGAGGAGACAGATTCGGTGGAGACTGCAGTCAGCTTCTCCTGATTCTGGTGATTTACGTATGTACATCCAAAATGTTTTTGGATGTTGATGACCTTTATTTTATTCTGAATATACAAGCCCCAAGCCTCACACATGAGCAGTGCTCTCCACACACAGCAGTACATAGGCCTTAGGACTTGCCCATGGCCTTCTGCCCCTGAACTACATCCCAGACTTAGCTTTATTTCTTAAAGTATCCAAATCTACTGTTTTTTCTCAGTTGTACTGTTATTTGTTTTTGTGGTGCTGGGGTTTCATGCAGGCCCCTGCTAGCTGAGCTATTGTTTATTCAAGGACTAACTTCAAAAATTAGAGTGTGAAAAGGAGAAAAAAATAGTACTTTTAACTGGCAGGCACCACATTCACCAAGCAGTCAAGATGATGTGCTCACTGACAATGATGTTGTCTGTGTAGCTCCACAGGCTAGATGGAAATGACACTTTGGCTTTTTCATGTTTCTCTTCAATCCATAATTGCAGTCTCCTTGAGAAATTATCAGACAAACTCAAATTGGGGTATATTCTACAAAAGATATTCTGTGCCAGGCGCAGTGGTGTATGCATGAAATCCCAGCAACTCAGGAGGCTGAGGCAGGAGGATCTCAAGTTCAAAGCCAGGCTCAGCAATTTAGTGAGGCTCTAAGCAAACTTTCTCACTAAATGAAAAACATAAAAGGGCTGGGGATATGGCTCAGTGGTTAAGTGCCCCTGGGTTCAATCCCAGGTACCACCACCACAACAACAACCATTCTAACAGGGTAGTCTTCAAAAGTGTCAAGGTCATGAAAAACAAGGAAAGACCAAGACACTGTTACAAGTTGGAGGCGTCAAAGGAGAGATGAAAACTAAATGAAATGCGTATCCTGGATTCTACAGAAAAAGGAAATTATTGGAAAAACTGTCAAAGATCTGAATAAACTTTGTACTTTTACTTCAGATGTTAATTTCAGAGTTTTTTTTAAGAGAGAGTGGGAGAGAGAGAGAGAATTTTTTTTTTTTTTTTTAGAGAGAGTAAGAGGGAGAGAGAGAGAATTTTAACATTTATTTTTTTAGTATTTGGCGGACACAACATCTTTGTTGGTATGTGGTGCTGAGGATCGAACCCGGGCTGCACGCACGCCAGGCAAGCGAGCTACGACCTGAGCCGCATCCCCAGCCCGAGAGAGAATTTTTAAATATTTATTTATTGTTTTAGTTCTCAGCGGACACAACATCTTTGTCTGTATGTGGTGTTGAGGATCGAACCAGGGCTGCACGCATGCCAGGCGAGCGCGCTACCGCTTGAGCCACATCCCCAGCCTGAATTTCAGAGTTTTGATAAACCTAGCATGGTTAGATGACATGTTAAATTAGAAGAAGCATGAGCTGGGGTTTGAGCTCAGGGCTAGAGAGTTTGCCTAGCATGTGTGAGGCACCGGTTCCATCCTCAGCACCACAGAGAAAAAATAAATAAAACTAAGGTATTGTGTCCATCTACAACTAAAAATATTTTAAAAAATTAGAAGGAGCGGAGTGAGGATATGTGGGAACTCTGCAGGATTTTAAAAAAACCTTATGTCAACCTGAAATTATCTCAAAATAAAAAGTTTTAAGAAAAGAAAATCGCAGTCATTCATACCCAGAGATGTATCCAGTGAACTATCTTATTTAAAAATTCCACAACATTCCTTATCTTTTACCTAAAGTATTTATCCATTTATATTTTATGTAATTACTGATATATTTGAGGTTAAATAACACTGTTTTCTTTTATACCTTTATTTGTTCTTCCTGGTGTATGTTTCTTTTCTTTTCTTTCTTTTATGGTACTGGGGATTGAATCCAGGGGCGTTTACCCACTAAGTCACATTCTCAGCCCTTTTTTATATTTTATTTTGAGACAGGGTCTTGCTAAGTTCTTAGGGCCTCACTGTGTTGTTGAGACTGGGCTTAACTTTCGATCCTCCTGTCTCCGCCTCCTGAGCTGCTAGGATTATAGGTGTGTGCCACCACACCTGGCCTGGTATATGTTTCTTTCTTTCCTTATTCTTTTTTTTGGTACTGGGGATGGAACGCAGGGCCTCATGTGTGCTAGGCAGGTGCTCTACCACTGAGCTACATCCACAGCCCTTTTGTCTCTTTTTATTTGTTTATTTATTTATTTATTTTTAAAAGCACTAAATCCCACAACCACCACCAGGTTAAAAGTTATAAATGTTTCTGTTCTTTCAGGGGTTTGAGGAATTACAAATGTGTAGTTTTCATGCAGAAGTCTATATTTTAAAACTTTACCCATTCCTGGGTAATAAAAAGACCTTAGAACACTTTAAACTCACTTAATTTCTTTTCAACTCATATGTTACTGCATTCTGGAATTTTAAGTCTGTTTTCTTCTATGTTATTTCCCCACTAGACATAACTGTTTTTTAATTAGTTGACTTTTTTTGGAATATTAACATTTATTTATTTTTTCTTAGTTCTTGGCGGACACAACATCTTCGTTGGTATGTGGTGCTGAGGATCGAACCCGGGCCGCACGCATGCCAGGCGAGCGCGCTACCGCTTGAGCCACATCCCCAGCCCCTAATTAGTTGATTTTTAAGATGGGGTTTTGCTCTATTGCTCAGGCTGGCTTCAAATTCCTGGGCTTGATAGGCACAATGATGCATGCTTGTAATTCCAGTGATTTGAGAGGCTGAGACAGGAGGATCATAAATTGGTGGCCACCCTCAGCAACTTAGTCTCAAAAAAATAAAAAGGACTGGGGATATAGGTCAGTGCTGAAGCACCCCTGGATGGTTTGATTACCAGTATCAAAACAAAAACAAAAAAGAAAGGAAGGAAAAAAATAGCCTCTTGGGCTTAAGCAATCCTCCTGCCTCAGCCTCCAGAGTCATTGGGACTACAGTTAAACACTACCAAGCCCAGCTAATGTTACTATTGTAAGTGAAAAATGTTCTCTTTTATTTCATGCTGTATGGACCCTTTTCTTCAGTCTTTCTTCTTTCTGGTACCTTCTATTTTGGTATCTTGTCTTCTGCCCACATATATCCTTTATAATTTTCCATAATGAAGATCTGATGGTTAGAAACTCTGTTTTGTGGTCTGAAAATATTTTACTGGTGTGAAGCGAATTGAAATTTTATTACATTCAATGAAATATGAAAACATATGTTGTAGGCTGAATTGTGTCCCCTAATCCCAAAATCCATATGTTGAGTCCCTAATATCCAATACCTCAGGATGTGGACAGATTTGTCGATAGGGCCATTAAAAGAGGTAATTTAAAGTAAGTTGGTTAGGGTGAGCCCTAATCCAGTCCAACCAGTGTCCTTATAAGACAAGTAATTACAAGGGAACACAGACTGTGCGCAGAGGAAAGAGCAGGTGAGGGCACAGTGAGAAGGCAGCTGTCTGTAAGCTAAGGAGAAAGGCTGCAGAAGAAATGGAACCTTCTGTCGGCTTGAGCTTGGATTTTTTGACTTAAAAATATCTGTTGTTTAAGTCATCCAGTCTGTGGCATTTTGTGATGGCAATTCTAGCAAACTAACACCGGGTACATTCTTAAAAGTTATTTTTGCAGGGTATAAAAGTCTACATTAGAAG
This sequence comes from Urocitellus parryii, assembly GCF_045843805.1. Classification (NCBI taxonomy): domain Eukaryota; kingdom Metazoa; phylum Chordata; class Mammalia; order Rodentia; family Sciuridae; genus Urocitellus; species Urocitellus parryii. The sequence goes on from NC_135545.1 coordinate 6,132,869, forward strand.
TTCCATAGGACTGGGGATGTAACTCAGTGTAGAGTACTTGCCTAGCCTGTGCATGGCCCTAAGTTCAATCTCTAGTACTATTAAAAAAATCTGGGTGCAGTGGTGCCTACCTGTAATCCCAGCAACTTGGGAAGCTGAGGCAGGAGGATCACAAGTTTGAGTTTAGACTCAGCAACTCATTGAGACCTTAAGCAACTTAAGAAGACCCTGTCTCCAAATAAAAAATAAAAAGGAATGGGAGAGCCGAGCACAGTGGAGCACGCCTGTGTCCCAACAGCTCGGGAGGCTGAGGCAGAAGGATAGCGAGTTCAAAGCCAGCCTCATCAAAAGCGAGGCGCTAACAACTCAGTGAGACCCTGTCTCTAAGTAAAATACAAAATAGGGGCTGGGGATGGGGCTCAGGGGTCGAGTGCCTCTGAGTTCATTCTCCAGTACTAGGGAAAAAAAAAGTAGTTCTCTTTTGCCAGGTGTGATAGTAAACACCTGAAATCCCAGCTACTAGGGAGACTGAGGTAGGAGGATAGAAAGTTGGAGACCAGTATGGACAACTTCGCAAGATCCTGTCTCAAAATAAAATAAAAATGACTGGGGATGTGGCTCAGTGGTAGAGTGCTTACCTAGCATGTAAGCTAGGTCATGGGGTCCCTCTCCAGTAGCTCCCCCACCCAGAACAAGTTTTGTTCTTCAGCACATTGAAGGTTTCATTTCATATCCTTCTGACTTTTTTTTTTTTTAAACTGGGAATTAAACCCAGGGGCTTAAGAACTGAGTCACAGCCTCAGCCCTTTTTATATATTTGATTTTGAGATAGGGTTTCACTAAATTGCTGAGTTTTCAATTTCAGTGATTATTTATTCGTTTCTAGAAGTTCTGTTTGGTTCTTTTTAAAGATGGATGTCAGGCAGGGGCGTAGCTTAGTGCTGGAGCTCAGCCTGTGTGAGGCCCTGGCTTCCATCCCTAGCATGGCGAAAACAACCCCGATCCCAGGTCACTCTTTCTAGTTTCCTGTTCCCAGCAGCTGTGTTCCTGGTGTCTGCCCTTCAACGTGGGGACCCTGACAGTGCTGAAATCGGTGTCGGATCTTTCCAGCATCCAAGAGTCTGAAAACACCTGTTCTGTTTTTCTGGTTCTCGGTGGTGTTATATTTCCTTGTGGCCTGATTCTCTTGGCTGAGTGACAGGTGACCTTTACGTTTAACTGTGGGTTTTCCCGGAGGCTTGAGGCGGATCTGCCACCTCCAGAGGCTGTGTTGGCTTTGGCCAGGCTCCCTGTCACACTTCCGGTTAGAACCTCCTCAAACCTGGTTCTGGCTGGATGGCTTTTGACTCACCCACGCATCAGTTCCAGTGTTGTCCATGTGTCCCTGGGTCATTCTGAGGCCATCACTTGTTGGGGACTTCGCCCTCCCCTTCCTTCTCCTGTTCTGCTCAGTGTTGAGGCTGCTGCCCCTGGAGTTGGGGACAGGGGCCCATTTTGCCCTTGTTTAGGGGAAAGCACTTTGGGGTGCCAGCGTGGTGTGGAGCGTCTTTCTTTCCATGTGCTGTCCTGGCCAGGCCCTGGACCTTGACTGAAGTACTTACACTGAACCATGCTCTCCAGCAAGCACTTCTTACAAGACGACAGGATCATGCACTGGTGTGGACTGAATCATGTCCCTCCTGAACTTCATGTGCTGACGCCAGGGACTCCAAGGTCACGGTGTTTGGAGCTGGGGTTTTAGGGGTGGCAATTAGGGTTAAAGGTGGCTGTAGGGGTGGGCGCTATCCTGATGAGATGGGTGTCCTTATAACAGGGAGAGACACCAGAGGGCTCTTTCTCCCTGTCCATAGGTCCCCAACAGGGCAGAATCTAGGCCCCACAAGGACCAGAAGGGCCCTCTGCAAACCAGGAGAAGACTTCACCAGATACCAATTGGTTAGACTCTTGATCTTGGACTTTTAGTCTCCACGATGATGAGAAAAAAGAATATTTTTTATTACGTAAGCGACCCGATCCACGGCATTTTGTGATGGCAGCACAGACAGACTCAGACACGGAAGTAGAGGAAAAAAATAAAGTGGTGAACCCTCATGTCCAGATCGTTCAGTCCCACGGTTACCAACTAATCTTATTTTCTCTCTGCCCCACCTCTTGTGCCTCCTCTGCCAGGCTATTTAAACAGACCCCAGCCATAAGGTCATTTTGACCATAAATACACATGGTCGTAGACCTAGTGGTGCTTCGACTCACCATCTTTTTGACTTCAGGAGGTGCAAAGGCCTTACATATTCAGAAGAGTCTGTACTCCAAATGGATCTTTTCCTGGGCTAGAGATCTATGCAGGACACTCCCGTGATGCTGGGCAGCAGCAGAGAGCTGCTGTCCCACTTAGACTTGGACGCCAAGGAGCAGCAACCCCCTCTTTACAGTGCGGTGTTGCTAAACTATGATGTGCCAGAGGCTATGTGTATTAAGTGCATTTTTGACTTATGGTGGTTTCAATTTACAATGGGGTTCATTGGGATGTAAATGCATTGTAAATTTAGAAGCATTTGTACTTCATTATGTAAATTGAAAAGAATGAGATTATATAGCCTAGCACAGCTGCATGCCTATAATCTCAGCAACTCTGGAGGCTGAGGCAGGAGGACAGCAAGTTTGAGGCCAGCTTTGGCAATTTAAGGAGACCTGTCTCAAAATCAAAGAGGCTGGCAATGTAGCTGTTGGGCGCCCCTGAGTTCAATCCCCAGTACTTCTAGGAAAAAAAAAAATGCTGTGTTCTGACTGCTTGCTTTTTCATTGGCTTTATTCCATTTCTCTCCCTCTTCTCAGGCCTACCTATTCACTCAAACACAGCAATAATGAAATGAAGCCAGTTAATTTCAGTGGCCTACAGTGACCTCTTACGTTTTCAAATGAAAAGAAGAATCACACATCTCTCACTTTAATCAAAAGCTAGAAATTATTAAATTTAATGAGGAAGACATGTTTAAAGCCAAGGACAGGCTGAGAGCCCAGCTTCTTGCATTAAACAACTAAGGTGTGAATGCAAAGAAAGGAATTCAAAGGACTGCTCCAAACCAGGTGTGGTGGTGCATACCTGTAATCCCAGTGACTTGGGGTAGGCTAAGGCAGAGGGATTGCAAGTTTGAGGCCAGCCTCAGCAACTTAATGAAATTCTTTTTGTGGGGAGGGGTAATGTGGATTGAACTCAGGGTCACTTAACCACTGAGCCACACCCCCAGCTCGATTTTCTTTCTTTCTTTCTTTCTTTTTTAATATTTATTTTTTAGTTGTACACAATACCTTTATTTTGTTTATTTATTTTTACGTGGTACTGAGGATGGAACCCAGGACCTTGCAAGTGCTAGGTGAGTGCTCTACCGCTGAGCCACAATCCCAGCCACCCCAGCCCTATTTTCTATTTTATTTAGAGACAGGATTTCACTGAGTTGCTTAGGGCTCTCGTTTTTGGCTGGGCTGGTTTTGAACTCAAGATCCTCCTGTCTCAGCCTCCCAAGCTGCTGAGATTACAGGCGTGTGCCACTGCACCCGGCCCCAGCCCTATTCTGTATAAAAAATAAAAAGAACTGGTGGTAGAGAAACTTTAGTTTCAGTTGCAAGTACAACATATACAAGGATAATTTCAACTTCATAAAAATAATATAATATTTTACCTAAACATTAATCATAATTTAAAAAAAAATTTAGCTGTAGATGGACACAATACCTTTATTTTATTTGTTTTTATTTTTATGTGGTGCCAGGGATCGAACCCAGTGGCTCATGTGTGCTAGGCAAGCGCTCTACCATTGAGCCATAACCCCAGCCCTGATCATAATTCTTTATATTATCAAATATTTAAATGTCAATGGTTCAGATTTCTTCAGTTGTTTCATAATTTCCATGGCATCAATGAATTCTTTTCATGAATACACTATCAGGTATGTTTGTTTACAAGTGTAAATGAATTTTTCCTTAACTGATATTTTATGTATGCTATACATCTGCAACCTTTCCACATTTGTAAATTAAAAAGGACCAGTTGAAAGTAAATGGAAGCCTCATTCTAATATTTTCTTCTGATTTTCTGCCAGGTAATCACACATAGCCCTACCAGGAGGTGGTATATTTTTTGCAGAGGGGAGTCCTCTATTTAGAATTTTCTTCAAAAGTTATGGATCTGTTTCCTAGAAGCATTCATGCCCTCTGTCTTAGTTCGGTTTTGCTGCTATAACAAAATACCAGACAGTGGGTCATTTGTAAACAAGAAAATTTATTTTCACAGTTCTGGAAGCTGGGAAGTCCAAGATGAAGGCCTTGGCAAGCTCAGTGTCTGGTAAGGGTCCAGTCTTTGCTTCCAAGGTGGCACCTTGAAATGCTGTATCCTCGCACTGGAGAAGGCAGAAGCAACCAGGAGGAACCCTCTCCATTAAGCCTTCTAAGGGCCCTGATCCCATCCATGAGGGTACCCCTTGTGGCCTAGTCACCTCCCTGAGGTCCTACCTCTTAATACTGTTGTTTGGGAATGAAGTTTCAATCTGAATTTTGGAGAGACACGAACACCCACACCAGGGCCAAATATCCAAGTTTTGTTGGTTGGTTGGTGCTGGGGATTGAACCCAAGGCCTTACTGATGCTGCAAAAGATTTTTGCGAACAACTTCAGGGGATCCTGAACTGCCTTATTTATTCTGTGCTCCCCAGGTGAGATGCCCTTCATGGAGTGTGTCCAATATTCTTGAGACATGGGCTTATTTGAGAATCTGATGAAAGCTGTGTCCTCATGCCCAGAAAAATCCAACACTCTCATACCATTTGGCACAACGATGGCCTGCAGCACAACCCCAGCCACGTTCAGAGAGCGAGCAGCCTGATTTCCTTTTCTTCCCTCCTCCAACCTTTTAGTTTCAAAAAATTTAGACTTACAGAAAAATGATAATCTAGCACACAGAAGCTACGTTTGCCACATTTGCTCTCTCTCACATGTATATATATCCAGCTATAGTAGATAGGTAACTAAGTAAATAATGCAATATTTATGCATAATCATGTATCTAAATATCCTGTAGATATTGTTTGGTTGAAGGGATGGAAAATTCCAGACTCCAGGATAAACATTTCAGAGTGCACCCATCTCCTTACAAGAGGAACATTCTCCTGCATAGCTGTACTATGATGATGCACTTCAGGGAATTTAACATCGATAGAGTAGTGTTACCAAATATGCAACTCAACACCAAATTTTCCCAACTAGTGTCTTTTTTTTTTTTTTTTTTTTGGTGCTAGGTATTAAACCCAGGGACCCAAACTACAATCATTTTTTGTGGCAATGTTTTGTTTTTCTCTAAATCCAGTATCTGATTCAAGTTTAGTTATAGTGTCTCTTTAGTTTCTTTTAAACTAGAGCAGTTCCCTGATTTTTGTTCTTGCATTATATAAATATTTTGCACTGAACTGAAGGGTGCTTAACCACTAAGCCACATCCCCACCCCCCCCTTTTCTTAATATTTATTTTTTAGTTGTAGTTGTACACAATACCTTTATTTATATGAGGTGCTGAGGATCAAATCCAGGGCCTCAAACATGCTAGGCGAGCGCTCTGCCACTAAGCCACAACCCCAGCCCCGATCCCCAGCCCTTTTTATTTTTTATTTTCAAACAGGTTCTCACTAACTTGCTTAGGGCCTTACTTAGTTGCTGAGGCTGGCCTTGAACTTGTGATCTTCCTGCCTCAGCCTCCCGAGTTGCTGGGATTACAGGCATGTGCCACCATGCTTGGCTCATGATCTTAATCTATTTTTTTTAAAGGATAAGCCAAATGTTTTATAGACCTCTCCTTATGATTAGTTTTATTGTATGCATGTTGGGAGATTTTAAAAAGTATAGAAACTGGGCAATTCTATCCTGTCCTGACATTGAGTGTGTGGGTGTCACATCAGGGTGCTCATGATGTCAGGCTGCCTCATTATTGGTGATGCTAAGTCGGATCCCTGGGTTAAGGTAGTGTCCAACAAGTGTCAGCACCCTGAACAGTGCCTTCTGCCCTTTGTAATTATGAATCCAGATGGGTGGTGGGAAGGGAAGGGAAACGACAGATCAGCAAGTGTGAACAGTTGGAGGTTCCAAGTGGGAGCTCCCTGAGGAGAGGGCTTTGCCTTGTCTCCTGCTGCACCTGCCGCTAGGACAGCACCTGGCCCACAGGCTCAGCCAGTGCATGTGGACATGAACGAACAGTGGGAGGTGCTGCGAAAACTCTAAACAGGGCATTTGTTAAAGACTGGGTGGGATGAAGTAGGGTGTGTGGCTATTTTAGGTGGGATGTTCAAGGAACACCTGTGTTATTAGGGCCACCTTGAACTAGAAAGAAGGGGGAGAGCAAATGTAAAAGGCCCCCAAGGCCAAACATAATTATGATGAGCAGAGAGGGCTGGGGGCGAGAGGAAGTGGGGCGCATCCCGGTTCCCCCAAGATCAGGCTGGTGAGCTGCCTGACAGAGTGGGACTTGGAACGTCTTGGTGGGAAGTATGGATTTTACTCTGGAAGTCACTGGTGGGGACGGGAGGTGGGGGGATGATCGGGAGAGGGAGAGTGTAAGCAGAGGGTGACATAATGGAAGTTTTCCTTTTACCCTTGCTATGCAAAGAGATGTCTCTTTTTCTCTCTGTGGTTCTCTCACTGTTTGGGGAACCCTTTGGAGAATCTAATGAAATCTGTATGGAAACACATGCAAATTCATGTGAGACTGCAGGACATTCACAGTATGTATGTATGTATGTATGTCCATATGTATTTTGGATCAAATCCAGGGCCTTTAAAAAAAAAAAAACACTGAGCTACATCCCCCAATCCTTTATATTTTGTTTTGAAACAGGGTCTTGCAAAGTTGCTGAAGGTCTTGCTGAATTACTGAGGCTGGCCTCACACTTGCAATCTTCCTGCCTCAGCCTCTTGAGTTGTTAGGATTACAGCTGTGCCCCGCCCTACTTGGCACAGGGCATTCATTTTAATATTCAAGTTCACACTGTCTGGTTTGGTCTGTGTTCCTTAGGTAAGCTGAGTCATGCCTAGAAATAATAGTTAACACCTACATCACGTAATCTTTGCCAGGGTCTATTCTGAGTGCAGGGAACTGAGTCCTCATAACTCAAAGATGATGCTCATTATAAAGATGGGAAAACTGGTAGTTGCCTTTCCTATGAGCATATAGGAAACCAGTGGCAAAGGCAGGGTGACAAACCTGAAGTCTCTGTTCTCAGCCACTGGCCAGGAATCATGCCTGTCAACTCAATCTCAGGGTGGGGTCAAAGAGGCCACTCCTAACACAGGTCCAGGGTCTCCCTAGCGCATTTGACGCCCAGCAGCCAGAAACTCTGATTGTTTATTGGCCCCAGCTTTGCCAGGAAGGGTGGGCAAAGCAGGGAATATCTGTTGGGTCAGGCATTACCCGCCAGGCTTGTGGGGGTCGGGGTGGGGTGGGGTGGGGGCGGTGCTGGGTTGGTGTTTCACAGCTGGTAAGGTAGGCATGGGGAGGTCATCTGATCAGAGCTTGTCATCCTGTGCATAGTGTTGTTACCATGTGTATACTCCTGGGGTCCGTGAGAATATTTGAGTCTTGATAAATATCAGAGCTTAAGCTCGGGAAGAAGGATGCATGGCTTCAACCACCTAACTCGTGTCGCACTAGGGGTGCAACTTTGGGGAAGCCACTTAGCGTCTCTGTGACTCCTTTCCTTATCTGTAAAATGGAGATAATCTGTTTTCTTTTTCAAAGTTTCTATCTCAGGGCATTCTGAGCATTCAAGGAGATGATGCACATTAGCTTACGGTGATGAGCTCACCAGACGCGTCCTGTGTGCGTGCCGCTCTGCTGCGTGTGCCAAGTAAGAGTGCATCTGTCTCACTCTATGTCCATCGGATGTTGTTTGCCACCCTGAAAGCCTGGATACTTTCCGGATCTTCATTCCCAGGACTAATTACAAACTACCTCTGGCATCCTTCTGCGTTCCCTGCTCAAACCCAGGATCCCCTTAACCTCGTCCCTGCTCAGCCCTCCAATCCCGGAGCTCTTCGACTTCCATTCTGAAGGACCGGGCCCCTCAGCCACGCCCACAGCCATATGGCCACGCCCCTCCATTGTCCTCCAATCCCAGGCATAAGAACGTCAAGCTACGCCTTCCTGCCAAACTCAGGGCTGGGTGGGCCCAAATCTATCCAATGAGCGCTGCGCCTCCTCGCCCAGGGCCCGCCCCCTCCGCCTCCTACCTAGGTCTAGCTCCGCCTGCAGCCGGCCCGGGGCAGCTCCGCCCAGTCCCGGCTCAGTGCCTTGTCTAGGGCTCCGATTTGCCCAGCGGGGGCGACATCGAGGTACCTCTTGCCTCAGGGCCTCACAAATCTCCGATCCAGGCTAGGGTGGGGCACGGGCAGAAGCTGCTAGACTCACGTGACCCAGAGACCTCTGCCCACTTGAACTCCCTTTATCAGTGTGTGGGCTTTCTTAAGCATCTCAGGGATGGACCTTCTGGGGGAGAAAAGCTCCTGGGAGCGGTGTGGGGATCTCCCTTGCCAAAAGTCTGTCCGCTACCTGCTACCTTCACCTTCAAAGTTCTTCCCAGCCCTGGGTTCTATCGCAAGAGAGGAAAGGGTTAGGTTTAGTGGTGGTGTTTGTTTAAATAAGTGGGTTGTCGGTTGCGTAAGCCCCTCCCCTTGTCTTTAGGATACAAAACATAAAAAGAAAAAAATATTAAAGGTAATGAAAGAGAAAATGACACTTCATCTATGGAAATAAGAAGATGAATTACATAAATGTGTCACTCATAGTTAACGAGGGAGGGGAAGAGTGGCTCAGGTGAGGGTGACACGAAGGGGCTTCTGGCTGGCCTCCAGACACCCCTCCTTGGATTTATTTTGGCTCATTTGGTGTCTATTCATGGCCTCCCACCTGCCTCTGACTCTGGATCTCCAGCGCTTTCTCTACCCACTTAGTGAGTGCATGAGTGTGTATGTGTGTGTCTGTTTGTACTGGGGATTGAACCCAAGGGCACTGTACCATTGAGCCATATCCCTAGACTTTTGTATTTTTAAATTTTGAGACAGGGTCTCACTTAGTTGCTTAGGGCTTTGCTGAGTTGCTGAGGCTGATCTTTTTTTTTTTTTTGCAGGGATGTGTGTTGGGGGGCATGGGCTGGGGATTGAACTCAGGCACTCGACCTCTGAGTCACATCCCCAGCCCTATTTTGGTTTTATTTAGAGACAGGATCTCACTGAGTTGCTTAGTACCTTGCTCTTTCTGAGGTTGTCTTTGAACTTGTGATCCTCCTGCCTCAGCCTCCTGAGCTGCTGGGATTACAGGCCACTGCACCTGGTCTGAGACTGATCTTGAACTTGTGATCCTCCTACCTCGGGCTCTTCAGTTGCTGGGGTTACCGGTCTGCACCACCACAACTGGCCCCTTAGTCTTTAATCTTCTCTTGGGTCTCCATCTTTCCCTCTCTCTGTCTTTGTCTCTCTCTTCTGGGTCTCCATCTTCCTTCTTTGGTCTCTGTCTCTCTTTTCTTCTGGGTCCTTGTCCCCTTCTCTCTTGAGATTTATCTTCCCACCTTCATGGGGTCTGCTCTGTGTCTCTTACTTCTTCTGATCTCTCTCTCTCTAGGCCTTTGGCAAAGGTTCCCTCTCAGTCTCCCCATCCCAACACTAACTAAAGACTCATCAAGCCTGTTTCTTGCCCATTGACTCCAGGACTGTGAGTCCCCCTCTCCCCATCCCAAAGCCACTTTCTGCATTGCTGGGAAAGGCCACGTTGCTAGTGTTTGCAAATGGAAGGTTAACAGAGGTGACATTTGTGTCACTTCTGGGCTGACAGGAAGGTACTGTACTTTTGCCTTTCCCTTCACTGGGCAGCCTGTGTTTACAATGGTGTAGCCAAAATTTGGGCCTGGCCTTTGTAGGCACACTGTATGTTGCGTAGGCAGGAATAAACCTACAGTTGCTATGGAGATGTCAGAGTTTGTTACAGCAGCTAGTGTTCCTTTACTTCATACCACACTGAAGCTATATTCCATTCAGAAAACTGACAAGAGCTCAACACTAAATGCCCAGCCCTTTCCCTCACATCTGTCTCTCACCTACATTTGTCCCCATTAATTCACAACCTTAACCCAATCCAGGCCCTGCCAGAAGTAAGGTTAATACTTAAAAGATCATCCTATCCCAATCCTAGTCTTACCCTACCTTGGCCTAACCTGACTGTCCTCAGCTATATCCCTAACCCCGTTTCTTTCATAAACCTGTGTCTGTCTGTCCTTGTCCCTAATATTAGGCCTATGGCCTGATCCTGTTCTTGGCCTAATTCTATCTCTAATGATCCTGAGGCAGCCCTTAACCAATTCAATTCTACCCCAAGCCTAAACCCAATTCTACTCCTAGCCGAAACCTTAACCCTCACCCTGACCAGAGATTCACCCTTACCTCAATCCCAAACTATCAGTCCAGTCCTAGAGCCAAACGCAGCATTAACTTTAGCCGTAATCTTAGCCTTCACTTTGATTCTAACTATCAGGGAGTTAACTCTATACCTAATCTTTATTTAGCTTGATCCCATACTTAACCATGCCATAACCCAAACACCAAGGCTAGTTTCTTTACCTGAAAAAAAAATTTTTAAAGATGGAGGCTCACTCAATTGTCCAGGCTGGCTTTGAACTTGTAATCCTCCTGTCTCAGGCTCCCAAGTAGCTGGGGTTAGAGGCATGCACCACTGTCCCTGGCTCTCTTACCCGAATCTTAACCCAGTCTTCCCCATGCCAAACTCCACCAATACTGATTGCTGCTAATCCTTAAATTTAGCCTGAGTCTGATTCTTAATTTCTAATTCAAATCAGAACTAAGATCTAGTCTTAAGAGTTCCATGTAGGGCTGGGGTTGTGGCTCAGTGGCAGAGCACTTGCCTCGCATGTGAGAGGCACTGGGTTCCATCCTCAGCATCACAGAAAAATAAATAAATAAAATGAAGGTATTATGTCCATCTACAGCTAAAAACATTAAAAGAAGAGTGACACATGACTTGAGTAATGTCTCTTCTCTTTCTCTCACTCCCACACCTTGTCCGCCAGCAAACACTGTCAGTGCCACCTTCAAAGACTATCAGAAACTGACACTTCCTTTCCATGCTAATCACTCTCAATTCCTGGAGTGCTGCAGTCACCTTCTCCCTGGGCTCCCTGTTCATTCTACTCTCTCAGCTCCCATCTCTTAGAGACTGCTCCCCATACAACAGCCAGAGGGATCCTGTTATACCTGAGTCAACTCGCATCTCTCTACTCAGAACCCTTTTGTGTCTCCTGTTTCAGAGGAAAAAATCAAAGTTCTACATTGACACCCAAAGTTGTAAATAATGTGTTCCCCTTTGTCCCCCCGACTTCATCTTTCCCTTGTTCACTCTGCTCCAACCACTCTTGCCTCCTCCCTGTCCCACACATATTCCATGTATATCCTACCCCAGTGTCTTTGCATTTGCTGTTCACCTCGCCTGGAATGCCCTTTCCTCAAATATCACTCACTCACCCCCACCCTTCCTTCAAGTCTTCATGGCGTGTCACGATTTCAGCAAAGCCTTTCCTGTCCACCGTATTGGGAATTTCTTTTCCAGCATTCTGTTCCCCTTCTCTGGTTCATTTTTTTTCTTCATAACCTGTATTATCATCTATTGTACTCTATGGTTTACTTATTGATTTTTTTGTTATTTTCCCCAGTAGAGTATAAGTTCCCCAGGATGAGGAAATCTGTTGTCTCTGATGCACCCGTAGCATCTAAAACAGCACATGGCACAGAGTAGGTGCTTAATTAATATTTTTGGATGAATATGTACTTTCTGAGAAGGATGCCGCTCCCTTTCTCTGAATTCTAAGATCATAAGGGGAAGAAAGAACAGTGGAAAGGGGAGAGGGTGGAGGTGGCCACAGCTTCCAGGGAGCAGGTGGAATGGTCATTGACATCGGATTGACTAAGGTCCCTGCTCTGTCCCAAATCTAAATCACAATCCACCTGTGCAGCCACCCCAGCTCTCACTCCAGGACCTCACCAGACTCTTGCAGTTCACATTGCAGTGCTGGATCTCCCCATCTGCAGGGAGAGCCGGTGAGACACCAAAGCGTGTGTCCTCTTCCTGGCTTCTCTATAGAACCAGAGGTGCCCATCTCTTCCCTCTCCCTCCTCTTCCCCATTATGGCTCTGGGCCTTGGGTTCATCTGAGAATGGGGTGAGGTCCAGAGGGAGATCTCCCAAATAGTAGAGCTGGAACTGTGGATGAGGATAAGGTACAGGAATACAAAGATTGGCACTGATCATGTAGCCTGTGACTAAGGAAGAGGACAGAGAAGATTTAAAAAGACTGAAAGTGAGAAACACTTGTGAACAGAAATAGAGATGGACATGGAGAGAGCACCTACAATAATGGGGAGAAAGTGAGACCTTTTCTTAACTATTCCACTCTCCTAAGAGCACCTTCCTATGCCTGCAGAGGCTGGAAGGCTAAAACTACATTTCCCAGAATGCCATGTGGTTGGGGCTGGAGTTTAGTTACACCAATCAGGGGCCTTCGCAGGAAGCTTGAATTTCTAACCTGGGTGAGCTTGAGAGAGGCTTCCCTGTGGCTGCCACTGTCCCAGTGTGATCCTGGCCAGGCTGTGGAGCCAGCGACCGGCTTCCTGATCACAGAGGGGGACCAGCAGCTCTCCTGGGTGGCTCTTTCTGGGTTCTGGATTTGGAAGTACTCTGGAGGCTCAGCCTAGAGTTTTTTTTTTTCTTCTGAGAGATTTTGTGCCCCTTTCTGTTTATATTGGTCCTGAGTGGATGCTGTTCGCTGCCACTGAGCCATGATGGGTGCACAGGCAGAGAGAAGCACGCACACACGGGCAGAGACAGGGAAGGCACGCAGATGCCATCCCGGAAGAGACAGAAGAAGGAACCCTGCAGAGATACAGAGGGACCCAGAGGCAGGGGGCAGAGGGATGGAAAGAGGAAGACCCAGAGAAATACAGAAGATGAACTGAGGCAGAGAACGGGAGATGCAGAGGCAAGCGCAGGGGTCCAGAAACCTCCCCAGAGTGCTGCAGTGGTAGAGAGGAGACTGTGAAGGCTGAGGGTGGATGGGAATGCAGAGGGGCCCCCCGACTCTCCAGAATCTCCAGGCAGTCCTGCCGATGCAGCATTCTTATGGAGGAATGCATCTTTTTCTCCAAGTCGAGGTCGAGCTCTGGGCTTCATCAGCCCTGACTGAGGAGCGGGTGTTTCTGAATGGCCCCCCTCTCTACCAGTTGCTCTCAGGCTTTTCCCCTGGACACCTTGGGTGGATGAGAACAAAGACTCAAGCACTTTGGAGATGGGAGGCAGATTCCAGGGATAGTGGAGGCTGAGGAACTAATCGTAATGGAGGGAGGGAGGATAGCAAGACTGCAAGAAGAGAGACTGAGGGGGAAAAGACTTGGAGACAGAGAGACAGGAGGCTGAGGGACACAGAGAGACTAGGGCTGGTGGGTCAGGGAGACCAGTGGCAGAGTCAGGGGCCCTGAGCCAGGCTCGCTGGTGGGCTGGATGCCCTGGCTCCTCTGACCAGTTCTCCTGGCACTATTTTTACCCCTATATTTCTCTTTGTTCTCATTTGCAGAGGGTTGCCAGATAAAGTTCAGGACACTTAGCTACACATGGGGTTTACATACGCAACAACTAATATTTTAGTATAAGTTTGGCCCCGATATTGCATGAGTCATACGTACACTTTTAAACCTGAAATTCAAAATTTACTGGACATACTGTTTTTTTTTTTTTTTTAATTTGCTCAATTTGGCAACCTTATGTTCATCTCTTTCCTGTCTCTGCCTCCTCTTCTTCATCCCCTCCCCCTCTCCATCCATCCATCCATTCTCTGGCCTCTTTTAATGACCTACTCCTGGCCTAGGTCCCCTGCTCCCTCCTCCCCCATCTTTTGTCCAGCCCCCCTGTTCCTAGGTTGTCTCTTCCAGACAACATCTCTGGTTCCTTTCTTTGCCTGTTTTCTAGAGGCCTCCCACTTCTGCAACTGTCTTCCCCCCTTCCACGGGAGAAAGTGGAGGGGCCTTGAAGGAGTGAGGAATCCCACATTACTTACCTTCATCCTGACCTCATTTTTCCATCCATCTCCTGGGCCAGAAGGGTCATGACAGTTTCCCAAAGTCACACAGCAGAACAGAAACTACCCCTGCCACATCCCTTCCAAGTTCCCAGCTTCCTGGTAGAAAATTTCTCTACTCTTCCAGAAATGACCCAGCTTGGCAATATTTCTGAATCCCAGGCAATACTTGAGAGTCACAGGCCAGGACCACAGGTGCCTGGGGCTCACAGGGTGGTAGACTTTTGAACATCTACTACACACTGAGAGTTTGGTGGGGGCTATGGTTTGTGGGCTATAAATATAAGAGCTCTGACTTGTCATGATTATCATCCTACCCCTAGAACATAAGAAGTGCTCAATAAATGTCTGTTGGCTGAATTAATGAGGCAGTGAATGCATCAATACTCCCCAAGCAATAGATTGCTCATTTCCACGTCTGTCCTCTCTTTATCCCTATTGCTCTTGTCTTTTTATACTTTTTCGGATCTTCAGTCCTTTTTCCTCCCATCCCCCCCTCTTGTCTTCCTTCCTCCAGAGTTGTGTCATTGTTATTTTTCAGCTGGAGGAGTCTCTGGTGACTACTATGTGCTGAACATTTTCTCTGTCAGGTGCTGATGGGGGTGATTCACACATGAAATCCTTCTAGAATATTCCAGAAGGTAAGTACAGGTTTGTAGGGTGGGAGCTTTTTCTAGATGTGGAGATTGTGACCCAAAGGGAGGATGGGAGATACCCTGGGTCACACAAGAACCAGAGCTTCTGGCCCCACCCCACACAACCTTCACCAGTTTTTTTTGTCTCCATTTCATACTTAGCCTTCCTCCTGTGTGACACATTGCCCGCTGAGCCGCACTGCTGATACTTCCATAATGTAAGGATATTAGCATTAAGCATCTACTTAGGGGCTGCAAACTCGAATCC